>NW_015113780.1:111862-127584 GCF_001443285.1 Poecilia latipinna
TATATATATATATATATATATATATATATATATATATATATATATATATATATATATATATATATATATATATATATATATATATAATTTTTTGAATTGAATGTTAAACTTTATGATGAGGGAGCACTGGGAGAATCTGGAGAAGTAGTATTTAAATAATATTTCCAGGAAAAGGATACAATCTTGACCTAGGTGGTTGATTACGGAGATGTTTTACATAAAAACTGGGACTCACATTGTCCGAGCATAAAATTACGTTGTAAATGAATGTTTATATGATTCAGGATAGCTGTAAAAAGGTCTGCTAAAGGTTGTTTGAAACATTTGGGGCTTTTTCCAGTCCCTTGCAAATAAACCTAAAATGAGTATAATTTAAAAAACATTCAAGCCCATTAGTTTAGCCCATTAACAACAAAAGGACCTTGGCATAATTCATGCTGGCATTAAAATAATCATCAGTCAATCATAAGCAAAAGATTGTGAGAATGGCTACTCTGGCACACTTATTATTATGCACACTTATTAATGCATAATAAGTGTGCATTTTCAAATTCAAAATACACACTTATTATGTCCAACTCTGAATGACGGGTTCTGACTGTAAATGGAGCAAACAAGTCCCAACATTCAGGGAACCTACAAAGTGGATTATTATGAGGATTTGAAAACTTCTAATCAAGGGAGCTGCTGTCTGCAGCTCATGTAAAAACGTTAATATACTCTGTCAAATTCAAAGGGAAAGAGTGCTTTAAAGTTTCACAGAAACTAAGACAAAGAAGAGAATAATGGTGGGAATAAGTGGAAAATTAATTATCCATGTGCTCAGTGGTCAACCTTGTACTGTCTGATGAAGGACAAATTATTGACATAGGCAGCACTGTAGTCTGATGTCTGCAGGCAACCAAAAACGGTAGCATACACAAAAATAGCCTTCACCACACTGCACACCCAAACAAACACACACACACACCTGCTTTAATTAAACTAAGCAATGTTTGAGTTCTGAACACAAAACTAAATCCCACCCCCCCCATTCAACAGTAATGCTCTCATGTATCCTTGTACATGTCCATCCCCAGCTAATGGGAACAGCCATCAGGGGTGTTGCATCAGACTGGAACACGTGCATTCTCTTTCCGTTTCATTTCATCACGCACATACAAACAGAAACACATTCTGTCAGGCTCACACACTCAGATACATGTGATTCCAGATCGCTATTGATCTGCCTTGTGGCTGATGGGGCAGTAATGAACTTACTGTACTACAAGCTAAAGCTATTCTTCCCTGAATAGTGTGAAACCTTCTCACGTGATGCTTTTGTCATTTCTGGATTACTGAAATATTTATTTTTATCTCTTTCTATTGTACATAAAACATGCAGGATAGACCAAATGCTTTGTCCTCAATAAGTTGATTTTAGTCCAGGTTTCCACAGCATGTCAGCCAAACGATTAACAAGTATTTAACAGATCAGGGATAAACTCCAGGCTTGTATTCATGACGGCAATCCTTTTGTGAAAATAAAATGCTCCGAGTCCCAGCAGATCTAATGAACCTTGTTGTTTCTCTGTTAACTATTGTTTATCCTGTCAGTTTGGATTTGTGTCTGTTTGGAATATATTGTGGTACCTGCAGCACTTTTTGTCCACTTGCAAGTCTGTGTCTTTGCTCTTTACAAACCTGTTTCTAAGTCCACAAGAATCAGCAGAAGAAAAGATAGGGTCAAAGGTGAATGAACAGAGGTAATTTTTAGAATAGTGGTGGCAAAACTGCAGGCCAAGATTGTAAAGTTAATGTAAAACTGCAGTTTTATCGACTCAACATGTTATTTTTGTTTAAAACAAAAAATGTGGTCTGATTTATGCATTGAAGAGATTTGTAAAGCATTGCAGATGCTTGGAAATGCATAGGAATTCCCTAGATGTTTTTGGTTAAAAAGAAAAAAGGCAACAAGTTCACAGTGTTATTTCAGTAAAAGTTGAAAGGTGTTTGTCATTATATTTATTCTATTCAAAATAAGAACCAACAATGAAAAACAACATGGTTATTAAAAGATTCTGGTTGTACCTTTATTTATCATTTTAAGACTTTTAAAACGCTCTACATCTGGTTGAAAAGCCAGTCTCCATCTGCATCAAAATTAAAACTTTGTTGAATGGCCTGAAACCTGCAACTTTGAGACCTCTGCTTTACAAAAGACAAAAAAAAAAAAAACTAAAGCGAGACTGTAACTTTTTCATCATGTCATTCCGTCAGTGAATAGAAACAAAAACATGAAGTGCTCTCTCATTTTAATGTACAAAGATAAAGGGCCACATTAACTATATGTTAAGCAAGTCAACCATGACCTAAAGATCTGAAAGGATCATTAAACTCTTTAAAGGTGACCAAAAAAGAAACAATGAAAATAAATGGTTAGCCCCGACCTTGCTTTCCCTGACTCAAGATCTTCCTTTTTTTTGTTTTGTTCTTTTCTTGACCCTCCCCTCCCATCCCTTCTCTTCTCCTCTCTCCTTATGCAGAAAATGGAACAGCTAAAGCAAAGTCCGACTGCACATGTGACAGAGTTGCAGGAAAAGAACGTGTGCCCTACATGCCCCTGGCAGCTCCCCTGCATTTTAAAAGGAGCCCATCAATCTCTGTGTTCAGGTCCAGAAACACTAGGAAGTGGAGTAATGGTTTCTACAGGCAGGAGTGTGAATGAGCACGATTCCTGAAGTGGACCTCTGTTACAGATAATGGAGGTGAGGCATCTTCTTTCATTTCCTACCTCCATGCTTTACTTATGTCTCATCTTTGACACTTTCTTCACATTTTCCACAGAAAAAAAGGCCTGTGATTTCTCACTCTCTGACAGATGTGCCTCAGTTAATGCTTTTGCCCTGGGCAGCACCTCTTCATAACTCATATATTCTTTTAGGAAGTGCCGCAGCCAAAGAGGGTTTAAAAGTTAGAGAATTTTGTTTAACTTCATAAGAAAGCCAAACCCAAGCAGAATATTAGATGTACAAATTTCCCCTGTCTGTTCTCTCCTCCTTCGTGATAACAAGCTCCTAATCCACTTAGTTTGTTTTTTTTGACGGTTTAAAAAAAAAAAAGAAAAGATAGTTTCCAACTTGTCAGACATCATTCACTCCACCCCCAAACAACACACATAATCTAAAATTAAAGTAAGAAATAAAATAAATCCCCATATCAAAATAGCATATCCTCTAGTGATAGAAGAAAAATAAACTTGGCTAAGAAAGTATAAATCCCAGTAACGCACACGTTATAAATGTGATATGTGCACACATCGAGTAAATCTGATGCGCGCACACACTCAAGCAGCCCTATCAGCAGGATACAAACTCACAGCTTCATGAGGAGCGCTAGAAGCTTAGAAGAGGATTTACCTTCAGGATTTATCATAAGAGCTTGGTAATAAGAGAGAGACAGACAGAGGGTAAAAAAACAGTCAACTGTGAGCAGCACTGAGTTCTGCGCTCTAGGCTTCGCATTGCTCAGTGTTTGGGGAAAACTGAATTATAATTTCAAATATTCTTCATATACTCTTCCTCTAACACCTCTTGCTCCATTATTCTCAAAGTTTATCCTTCCTGCTCAACTGTAGGCTCAAATCTCCAGCCGGGTTTGCTTTTCGTCTCTAATGGGTATTGAAGGGCGACTTCCAGGCCAGAAGAAACTTGATCAAACCTGTGCAACAGTGTGCAAAAGTGTAGCTGTGCCAGAACTAAATGTAAATTCTTATCAAGAATGTCACCCTTGCTTTAAAGATATCAAGTCTGCCACTACCATATGCTTTAAAAAACACGTAGCAATGGCGGTGTGAAGGTTTCTGGGTAAAGTACAATGCCATTCCTCTTCCAAACATGTCGACTGCATTGGCATTTAAACAGTTCATATTTGCTCTGAACTGTTTAAATGCAACAATTTAATCATAACAGGATTATATTGTCCAGCTACTTCACTGACCTGTCGAAACAGCTGTAAAACATCTTAAATGCTACAAAATAAGACTCTCTGAATCACTTATTGTTTTCATGGAAAAACTATGCCCACTTGATTTTTCCAGACAAATCTCTCTTGGATAGTTCCCCCCATTATTTTTTTGACTCGTATGATTTGTAAGAAAATAAATGTAAAATGTTACTTTCATGCAAAGATTATGCATCAGTGCTCACCTCAGTCCAAAACTATACATTATATACTTCTAACCAATAGCATCAGTAGGACTTAAAATAATAAAGTTGTATGCTTTCACCTATAATGTGATACTTTTTCCTGCAACAACTTGATGGTGAAAAATCAACTTGTATTACATTACACCGATAGGCGATCTTTAAGTAAAATTTGGAGGTAATAAAGTAGAACATTTCTTGTAAATCTTAATTTTCTGGATGTTAGAAAATGGTCCATTTGAACAGAAAGCCTACAGAACTTGTTTTTTTAAGGAATATTTTAGTTCTGAATCTTTTGCATATCCTCTGAGGTTTAATGCAAATTTTGACAAATTAAGTCAGTAACATTCGTCCTTGCAAAAGTGCCAGAGGAGTCAGGCCACAAAGAGCCCTTCAAATGTCTTACCTCGGTGTTTAATTTTGACAGTTTTAGAAAGTTTCATTGGTCTGACTCTGCTGTAATGTCAGTGGTGTCTCTCCTCCAAAGTAAACCCACAGAGTGCACTTTACATGCATCGACTCTAAATCCATTAAAGCTGCACATTTCTACACGACTTAATGTTTTGATTTGTCCCTCCAGAAAACAGTCCCAGGAAAACAGAGATTATGATTCTATTGGTTTGCAGCTCAATTTGAAATAACTTCAAATTGCTCAGGAGCATGTGCAGAGCCCTGCTAACCATTTCAAATTACATTAATTGTGGGATTTGCAAACATGTTCCGTTAAACAACGTAAAACTAACATCTTATTCATTATTCTGGAGATCAAACTAAGTTACTGTGAGAGAATAATTATAATTAGGCACTGGGCGTCTCACTGTTACGCCCACCTGTCATTGCACTTTATGTCAGAAACATTTGTTTCTTTTGGGGGGATAGAATATCTCACCTGAACCTCTATTTAGACGTGGTTTCTTGCCAGATAAATTGAGATGTTTCCAGCAACATATGAGACTTTAGTGAGACTTTAATCAAAAAAAAAATTGAATTACACTGTACGTTACATTAGCCTGATAAAAAAAAAGAAAAAACTGTTGATGTTTTAAACTTTACCCAATCACTAATGTTTGTCCTTGACGTATGTAATGTGCCAGTTCCATGTTATGAAGCTTACCCGAAATTGTCTGCACTGTAAACAACCATCTTCCACTGTCGACACAGAAGAGCTGAGCTATATAAGGCAGCTGTTAATGTTAAATATTTAGAATCATGGCCAACACAGACTGAGCGGCTTTGTTCACTTTCTCCCCTTCCAATGCTAAAACTACAGGCAGACTACGATTATAAACAGAGCAGAAAAACATCATCATTCAAAACTTCTTCTGTTCACTGATTCGACTGGTAGAAATCCAACTCAATGGGAGAAAGTCCAGACTGTGCTGTGAAAAGAAATTTCAATCAAGCAGAATTGCAAAGGAAGGCAATGGCCTGGCGAATATTACATCTTCTAGAAATGTTTTTGGATCATCAAAGCAGGAGTTTCATATTCAGGTATGTCATTATCACCACTTGGAAGAATCCCTAAAAACAATTTAAAGGGACCAAATTGTGTAGTTGAAGTTTTGGTATTCTTTAAATAATTTCTAATTTTCTGCAACATTTATTTTTTTGCAGCTGTTCATGCATCAGTAAAGGAGTAATTACTGCAGAGTTGAGACTTAATTCCTCCCTGAAACGCAAAACCGGCAGTGTGCCAACATGGCCACCGTAGGCCAACAATGGTCATTTTGGGGTGCTTATCAAATGCCATTACATGCACCATATATCCTTTTATATGATCTGTGAATGGACTTTAGCGAGGAGGATGTGCACTTTGTCCTTGCTTTAATGGTCTTGTAAGTTGATAGAGTTGCAGCCAGAGACTATAATGTCCCTGATGTATCATATTCTCCTCTCGCCTTCACAGCAGGACCGCAGACTACGCTGTGTAAGGTCATCATCGTGACTCAGCTGCGGGTCCATTTCAAGGAAACGACCCATGGACGTGCACAATTGCTGTTGGATTCCTGCAAACATTAAGGTCATGATAAAAAAATATATATTTTGATATTACATACCATATATATCTGAACAAAATCCCTTGCACGCCCATCCCCCAAACCCCACTCCAGAAAAGGGTAACAACTTTAAGAATGACCTTGCGCAACAGTTTGGGGCAGCTCCACACCCTTATGTACAAACATCGTTGGCCTTTCTATTTCTGAGTGGTAACAGCAGAAGCAGATTTTTTTTGTATATTTTGGAGCGTGCACAGGATACATTTCAGAGGCCGCATTGAGATGGAAAGATAGTTCTGACACTTCCTGCACTATAATCTGTACTCAGTGGTGGTATTTAGCCTGACAACCCCTTATTTCAAAGCAAACGATATTTTATACATATTCATGCATCCCCCAGCATATCCTTTGTGCGACCTCTGCAGACACACGTGTGCATACACAAAGCCCGAGTAATCTGAATGAGATGTGCTGCCTCAAAGAATTTCAGGCCACAAAAGTCAGATTTTTCAGTCAAAGTGCATTAATTCACATGTGGCTGGCAAAGAAATGGAACTGAAGGAAGAGTGAGATGCATGAGCCGGCATGAGCCAGAGAATGATGCAAAGAATGAGAAACGGTAAAACAGGGAAAGCAACAAAGGAAGGCACAAAGGAGTAAAGGTCGGATGGGATGAAGAGCAACTCTGAGTTGCTCTGCATCGGTTTTTATCATAAACGGTCATAGAACAACAGCAGGAGTTTAAGATAATGTCTAAAGGAATAAGAAGAACAAGTGGGCTTATTCATTATGCAGTTTTTAATCTAAATCCCAAGGATATTAAGATTTCAAGAAAACCACTCAACAAAAGTTGAGTATGTATTTTAGAAACACATTTGACCACTTGAAAATGCAATTACAGTGACAGATCATTAAATCAAATTATGCAAAAGCTTGATCCACAGGACATTGTGTTTTGCAAGTCGCTGCATAATATATATTTTTTAAAAACGTTATAAAACAGAAGCATAACAATATTCAAGCCTGTGCACATCCCTCTGCATACAGAAGGATGTGGAAAGCATCTTAAAAGACGTGTAGAAATACAGCAGCTATTTACCAACTCTTCATTCTAGACTGGCAGCATGTCAGCCACTTGGGGTTTTCTGTCACCTCTGATTTCCCATTGTGGGCTTCCACATGTGTGCGAAAAATCCATTTATGTTTTCTCTGCCATTCCTGTGTCATATGAATTTTATTATGGAATATTAAAAAAGGTCTGCATAAGCCTGGATTATTTCTACATTCAGAATAAATACACGTCACACTGCAGCCAACAACCAGATAGACATAATGAGTGCAGCATGCTGGAGTGTAAGGATCGCTAATATTCCTAACATCATCCTAACAATGAAGTCCTTCTCTTGCTGTATTACTTCATCACTCCGGGAGAAAATTGTTTAATAAACATTTTTTGGCTACATGGACTATAATGCAGGTGCATGTCTTCCAGTTTTTGACAGAGATCGACAATAACGTCGTGGAAGAAGTCTGCATTATCATCTCTCATAGGCAGCCATTTGACTGAGCTGACCGAGTGAGGACAGAGTGCAGTATGGTTGGAAGCTGATGCTGGGCAGCAAAGCCTTCGGCCAAACACAGTTTAGAGCTGACCTGTGGGAAACAACTACACCAATGTTTTTTCTCTCTAATGACCATATGTTCAACAATGGTGTGGGTTATTTATAGCTGAAAGTACACACATGCAGTAAGGAACTAGCGTGTTATTTTTCATTGGTACTATCTGAACACCTCCTAAGACTCCTGAATGTAAAAGTGTTGCTAGAATCCAGTGTCTTTTTTTCATTCCAAAGACAAAACACTGGTTTTGTTGCAAATCCTGCATCCTGATGCCATTTTGAATCAGAGTTAAAAACTCAATATATAATTGGAGTAAAGGGGCTTACAACCATCTCTCTAAATCAATATTATCTGCAATCCCAGTAGAGACATTTGTGTAGCAGCAGATTACCAAATTGGAATTAAATTACCAAAACATGGCATAACGTACCTCATCATAGCTTTATGACTGAGTGAAAACAGAAGCTAAAAAAATAAAAATAAAAAAATAAAAATAAAAACTTCTGGACATGCAAAAACTAGGCAGCAAATCTTATTAAACTTCAAGACAAATCAAGAACACACTGTATATTTGCTTGGAACAGAAAACTGGTGTCACATTTATAAAATTCCTTACAGCCAGAAATAAAGCAGTGTCAGGGAAAGAATCACTTACAGATTTAGATATCGCCACCAGCTTCCTAAAATGTGAAGAAAAAAAAAAACAGACTTTGAGGAAAGGGGAACTTTATTTACTCCTTATAAAATCAAATAAGAAAATTTTATGGCATGCTGACAAAATAAGGAACTCCTGCGTTCTGAATGCAAAACGTCTGAATCAGCATGGATATGCATCATATCTGGTGCATATCTCTGCGGTTTCTTCATCATTATTCACCTTAGTACAGTATCAGTTAAAGGGTAAATTTTTTTGTCTCCGTTTCTCCCAAAGCCATATTGCATTTGTATGCATGGCTTTTAATGTGTTCTTATTATATACAAAACAATTCCTCCGCTTGCTCTGATTCAGTGCGTTTTCTTTATCAGCATATTTTGCTGTGTGCTGAAATATGACAAGGCTTTATCCCTGCTGCAGGCAAGCAACAGGCAGAGATTCTGAATGCACATAATATAAAGCAGCTCCTCTGTCTTGATATTATCTGTCAGATATCATTAGCTTATACCGGATGCTCATAGCCAGAGAATATTGAACAAGTAGCCATCTGCGTGCAGCCTACATTCAGCGGGGTACGACTCAGTGAAAAAGCCTAAAACGAGTCTGTGGTTTTCCACATTTCAGCTGCTGGTAGGAATATTTCCAGAGACACAAATAGATCTAAAGAAGCTGTAAAATTAGCACTTCGGGGGAGCAGAAGTTTTGGCTGTCACTGGCTATCAAAAACTTTTCACTGCATTCTCAATACGCTGTCAGCTTGTTGCTACCGATACAGGAATCAGCTCCTTGTCTTTTATTTTCCAGGTGAGTACACGCACGATATGCACATATATTTAGTTACGCATCTCTCTGCTGTAACAGGTACCCGTCTGCTTGACACATATTTGTAATGCTGGTGTTCTTGTACGCATGTATTTTTATTTTTATTTTTTTAAAGATCACATGACCATGGATTTTTAAAGTCCCATTTCCTTCAATTTTATGTTAATCTCCAAGATCTAACATATCCTTCCGAGTCAGACAGAAAACTTGCTGACATCTTTGACACTCGTCCCTGCTGTTTTGGATTGACAATGCAATGTGGTTTGTGACAGAGACAGCAAACTAATCTGTCCCACCTCAACCACACTGGAGAGAAGACAAGTGATTGCACTCTTGATGGAAGTAATTCTGGGAAAAAAAAAAGAAAAAAAAAAGAAGAAAACTGAAAGATTGTGCGAGAGATGGGGGCGGATAAATGGCAGAGTCTGAAGCTTTTGTGTATGATAATATTTGAGTGACGGCATTCAGTCTTCTATGTGAAAATCAGCAGAGGAGGACAACCTTCTCTATCTTTTGGACAATTCTATGCAAAATGGGAAGGTCGTTGTCTGAAAACTCTAAAAAGATTAGAAAAAGATTGAGGAAAAACTGTCTAGGTAACTAAGGTTTGAACCTCTGGGGAAAATGGCAGTTTCACCACTGTGCGTTTACAAAAATTGATAAACCAAAATGCTTTCGAGCAGCAGAAAAATCTACTTACCATTACTTGGTACTAGATTGATCTACTAAACAGGACAATGATCAGAAGGAGAACAATTTTTCTGAGGAAAATAACTTTTTATATATATTTTAATGATGCCATCTAAAGTTTTCATAAAAAATATATTTCCAATACAAAAAAATGTTATTTAAATGCAGCTTAGCTGCAGGTGACCAGTTCAATGTGTAACACAACACATTAAAGTGGCAATGCTTCTTATTGATATTTCTTTGCAAGTCTATGATATTTGCCAGGACATTTCCAAAGTAGCATTAAACATAATCAAATGCATGAAATGCACATGTAAAAACTCCCACACAAGAAATTTTTGAATCTGAATCATCTTGCCATCTGCTTTCAAAGTGTATCATTTGATTTTAAAAAAAACAATTAAAGATGTAAACAAGGAGACTGAAAAATGAATATTTCTGTTAAGAAAATACAGCCAAAAGGCCAAATGCATTTTAAAAGCCAAGCTCTCTGAGAGGTGGTGAGTGAGAAAATGTCAGCAGGCTCAGATGGATGCACATCTTTCTACTTAAAGGCTTTTTGTGAGTTTTTTTTTTTTTTTTTTACCTGCAAAGAGAGATTAGTTGATGCTTTAAATATCAGCTCATATTTCATATATGCGCCCCCATGTTTCAAGTACATACTGTGTATAGTTAAAAAGACTGACTGTTGTGATGAATAAATTTTATCTATACACAGATGGCACTTTAATAGCAAAACAGCAATTTTCTCCATAAAACACCCCTTATTTGAAGTCATCCTCAAAGCATCAGTCCTCTGGCAACAGAGAAAAGATGATCATTAAAAACACAAGAAGCTCTAAATTGGAACAGTCATACAGAGGCAGAGAGAGAAGTGGCTTGTCAAGCAGCCATACAATGAATCTCAAAAGTCTACGCATCCATTTTGAAAAGATGTGTTTTTGTGAAGTAAAAACAAATAAAATTACAACAACAAAAAAAAAAAGAATAAATAATCATAAATGCATTTGTTGGGGGGAAGAATGTTAGAAATATAACCAGGTTACATAAATGGGGACATCTCCAAATGGAAATCTTACTGAAGCTCTTTGATTCGGTTTTAGTAATTGATCTTTAGTTCATACCTGCCATCAATTGTACTAAATCTGCAACAGTCAGGTTTTCAGCCCACCTAGAAGCTGAAAACTTAGTTCATTTTTTTCTGGGATTTCCACATTTGAATCCCTTACATAAAGCCAGGGTTTGTCGAGAGGTTGTAAGTGTTAAGACCAAAGAAGTTGCAGGTATTTCCAAAAAGTCCTAGTTGCGTTTTACATGCAACACTGATCTCCAGTATTCTCCATATGCTTGGACTAAGAAGTAGGTATACATGACCAAATATTTTTCTTCCAAAGAAAACATCCAGGCTTTGACAAAATCTCCCAAAAGCTTGTGAGAGATTGCCTTGTTGTCTGTAGAAACCAAACTTGATTTTTGAGGACAGCTGAAGAAAACCGTAAGTGGCACAAAAGTAAAATTTGGTTTTAGCATTGTGATTCAAGGTTACTTTTCTTCAGCTTTGACCAGGGACCTTCAGCTATTTCCTCAAAAGGTGAAGATTAAAAAGAATTCCCTTTTTCAGCACACAATCCAAATCAATAAAAGAATGGTTTCACCAGCAGAACATTTCTTTTTGGCAAGGTTTATTCAGAAGTCACTGCTAAATTTGACAGAAAATCAGCAGAGGTGTGTGCACAAGAGACATCCTCACAGTCTAAGTTAAGATCTGTGGGACTCAGAGTCCTTCCATAAAAAGAGACTGATTGTCAAATTGTAAACTCTCATTGTTGAATCTTTACAACTCTTCACACCCCTTTCTCCCAACATATTAGTTTATTTTTAGTTGAATTGTACCAGATCTCAAAAAAAGGTGGAATATGTTTCAAAAATGATTTACAGCGCTTTGTGCTTTGTGACATCAAAATCTGACACCATAAATAGGTGCATGTACTTTCCAGAGCCACTGTATGCCAGTTTGAGCAATTCATGTTGGCAAGCTCTGTGGTTCTGTGGTCTTTGACACTTTAGATCTCCATAAAACTAAGTGGTCAACTACACTGCATAAAGAGTGAAATGTTCTCCCAGATTAAAAAAAAAGAAAAGTAGGGGAAGGACAGGGATATCACAGTTTTACTGAGCAGACCACCTCAGGTCTTGCAGAATAAGTAGCAGTTACCATAGTAATTGAACAGAAAGCATATAGTCAGTATCCCTTAGTCAGCATCTGTGGCACGCGTCTGACACCTAGTGGTTGTTTTTAGGATAGCAGTGTCCTACATCATTGGGAATCAAAGGACCGAAAGTTTCCACAACATTAGTCACTGAGGGTAATGACTCCTATCAAGATGTACTGGTTCATCTGCAGCTCGAGTTCCCTGTCCTTTCAAAGAACACCTGTTTAATCAGATTATAGGTTGTAGCTAGCGATAAATTAGGACCACTCTAATCCTTTATAAAGCTAAAACTGAATAAAAGCTCAGCAAGTTTAGCTTGATGTAAATGCCAGTACTAAATAACTTCTTGAATTTCAACACTCAAACCCTGTGACCTTTTTCTGCTCCATCAACATGCCAATGAACAGTGTTGCTTTGGTGCCCACTAAACAAGCATTTTCTGTTTTCTTACTCCTTCAAACACAAACCAGACTTAGATCCGAGTCATCGTCAGATTTAATCCTCTGTGAAGGAGTCCTGAAGTCAAATAAGCAACAAGCTTGGCCTGATTGAAAAGCCACGATAGATTTCGTCAGCACTCAGAAAAAACGTTGAGAGCCTTTGGTTTTTATAGCCCTTTTCACATAAATTAATTCTGTGTTAAAGGACTTAAAACCTTAAGTCTCTTCTGTTGTTTCTCTACTCAAAAAGCAAGCCATTATCTTGATCAAATTTTCCTCCTCAAATTTTCTCATTAGAGCTCTCATTTGTCACAGATATGTCTGGCCTCTCCCCTGTGCACAGATGCATGTGAGATTATTTGCTTCCATCGTCACATTTGTGTTGAAATTTCAGCTCCCTGTGTAGCAGAACAGCACTGGAGATTTTTTGCATTTTATTCCACAAAAAAATCTATCTAGGGAGATAGCTGCAGTGTTATCGATTTAAAAAAAAAGTAATTGAACAGCTTTATGTGTAGCTCATAGGAATTCAGACACATTTTTAAGGTCCTCCACAACAGCAGAGAAATTTGTCTCTCCCAGAGCTGTGAGAACAAAACAGCATCAGTTTGTTTTTGGAGCTTGTTGTTAACACACATTCTGGGAGAACGTTTTTTTTTTTTTGTTTTTTTATGTCGTGTCCAGATTATGTACTTAATGGGACAGAGCAAGGGTGATAATGAGGACTTCCTAAGAGTTGATACACGTGAGTTCTTGTGGAGTATGGAACGTCTTGGCCAGATGGAATAAAAATAAAACGAGAAATTTCCCTTTTCTTGAAAAGTAAATAAAGCCTGGATGCTGACCAGAAAATTGCAACATACTTCTACTTAAATAAACCTCATAGGTCAAATTCTTAGAAAAAAAGAAAAACTAATTTTGTTCCAGAACACAATGTTAGGATTCTGGAATCTGATGCATTTGTTGCAATGTATCAACTGCACACACACTGAAAATCATTATAAACCAGCTGGACAAATTCTGTTTAATTTTCATTATAAAACGTGTCAGATGACTGGAAAACTTGGTAAATGGCCCGTAACACTTGCAGGAAGGACTGCTACCACCGCCACCGCAAAAACTTATAAGGCAACTTTAGCGTCAAATCAGACACAATAGATTACTTTGTATCATAATATTTAACCTGTTTAGGTGATAGAAACAGGTTAGCTTGATATATTTTTATGCTCAGACCAAACATTTACATGAATATTTTCAGTATAACAGGAACTACATTACACAGACTATTTTAAAACATTTAAGCATCTCTTGATTTTTGTGTACTGTAAAAAAAAAAAGTGCAATTTTTTTACAGTCCAATATGGTATAGATGTCTCAGAATTTTACCTAAATAGACAAGAAGCAAACTTTTAAAAATCATTTTTTTCTGCTCGAGTTGCTGACTATGCTTCTATTTACATGTTACTGCAGCAGACAGAGCTGCTTTTCTTAAACGCTGAAATGTTTTGTGTGTCACACATGTAACATTTAAGTGGGTCCACTTGCAGGTCTCTCTTTTAGGATTTCTCTATAAGATGTAACCAATATTCTCCAAAGCTTTGCAGAAGGATGCATTTTTTTTATTATTATTATTTTTGCTTGCCAATAGTTTGACAGTCTGGAAAAAGGACATCCACACTTTGTGCAGCTTTTAACTTTGGGCCACTGGAAATAAAACTCGTCCTGTTTGCTCTCATCTTTCTTTGTTTTCCTCACCCTTAAGCCGTCATACCCCGTGTTAACTCATCCCATCTTGGCTGTCCTCTAGGGGATTCGTTTGTTCATCAGTGAAAGTGACACACACTGACAAATCTGGATTTATCTGCTCATCCAGACGTTGAAACAAACAATGATGCCAATCGAGGATTAGCGTGTCCTCGGTTTGTACAGCAGAATGTTACTAAATCAAAGAGGAGCACAGGGAGTGCACTCAGCCATTATAATTATTTTTTTTTTTTTAAACAGAGTTTAATCCCAAACTAAGTTTAAAACTAAAAACTTTCAGCCATCAGAAAATGAATGAAGCAATTAAATTCTGCATTTGTGGTGAGGCTAAAGTCAAGCTTGTTGCATTTCTTTCACATGTTGCATGGCATATATGAAGAACAGAAGAGTGTGGATGTTTTGTGATGTGTGCCGCGCCAAGAGCTGCAGAGCTTCACCTGGGTGTGGACACAAATATCAAAAAGAATCAGAACTGCATCTGGACTTGCAGCTCTTAATTTCTGAACTTAGACGTGGATGTGGAAACGACACCTGCGAATGCAGCGAAGGAAAAAGTCCAGGAGAGTTTTGGGTCAATTAGCCCAATCACTACATTGTTCCCATTGCTTTGTAGCAACATGTTGCCATTTCATGTCTTCCTGCTTCAGCTTCATGTCTGTAAACAAACCATTTCTGCCATCTTTACATAGTTTATTTTTAACTGTAACGCTTAGATGAATCATTGGACCTAATATCTCAAATCTGACATATAAATTGATTATAGCTTGCTAGCTGAAAACTTAACCTCATATTCTATATTCTATTTTCATTCTCCGCGTTTGGATAATGTAGATGTTATGAAATGAGACAAATGATGACTGCTGGACAGAGCCAAAAATATTTTAGCAACTTTATGCTGAAAACCGTTCTTGTATTGAAGTCATCCAACTACGTTTACATAAAACTAAAATATGAGAACAATGTAGAACAACTATAATTCAATTTAATCAAGGCTGATACACAAAATACCACCAACCAGCTAAAACAGTGTACTGACTTTAATTGTACTAAATGTTTTGTTTTTTTTTTCCCCAAATGAACATTTGTACAGGAGTTAAATAACCAGAAAGACAAAAATCAAGGTCAGTCAAGAACATGGTCTCTCTCTCTCTCTTTCAATTAAAACAAGCAGACACCTCTCAAAAGATTGAACTACTTTATGTTTTTTTTACTGAAGAACAAAGAACAAACTTTTTTTTTATTCCACTTAAAAAAAAAAAAAAAAAAAAAAAAAAAAAACATCCAAAAAAAGATTAATACCTCGAAAAAAAACTTAAAATTCTCCTTTTTTTCACAAA
>NW_015113780.1:130518-139384 GCF_001443285.1 Poecilia latipinna
AAAAAATTGAAATCTTTTTTTTTTTTTTTTTCGAAAAAAAAAAAAAAAAATTTTTTTTTTTTCCCCTTAAAAAAAAAAAAAAAAAAAAAAAAACAGCATCTCAAAAATGATTTATACCATGCTAAATGACCTGAGAATTGCCTTTTGTTACCAAAGATTACTAACTCCACATCTGCAAAAGGAGAATTTGGTCCTAACTGAGTCATAATTTAAGCTTCCTCAACATTGTTTTCTGGGGCTTCTTGAACTCTTACAGATGCCATTTCTGTCAGGTCAAACTCTGAGTTTTCTCTTTACAAGCCTGATCCCACATCTTCATTCTGCTACTGCTCCTCTTCTTCCATTAAGTCCAAGGATTGCTCACTTTCGCTCAGCTCCTCTTCCTCCTCCTCTTCTTCACTGCTAGACGGCTTTTTCTTTGGCTTTCGCTTTCTTACTTTGGCCGTCTTTGGTTTACCGGCTCGGCCAGAGTCGTTCTTTTGTTCGGTCATTGTGACTCTGTGGTTCTTCTTAGGTCTCCCGACCGGTCTACCTGTGAGGGTTATCCCTGTCCTTCTCCGAGTTTTCGTCTCCTTTTCTGCAAGCTGCGCCTCCTCTACTTCGGGGTCACCATCGGCGCATCCCTTCGGGTTTGTCGTTTTCTGTTGATGGTAACGCCGGACGTGACTCTTCAAGCTCACGTTGTGATTGAAGCATTTGTCGCACTGTTTACACTTGTAAGGCCTCTCCCCCGTGTGCAGGCGCATGTGGGACTTCAGATGGCTGGGCTGCTTGAAGGCACGCTGGCAAACCGAGCACGCGAACGGTTTTTCCCCCGTATGCACCATCGAGTGTCTCTGGAGAGCCACAGCCCAAAAGAATTCGATCCCGCAAACGGGACATTTCAGCGGCCCCGGCTTCAAGTGTCTCCTCATGTGGTTTTTGCGCTTCGTGTACGTGGCAAACGTCTCCGGACATTCGGGACATTTAAAAGGATCGCTTTCATTTAAGTGGGTCTGCTCGTGGGCCTTTTTGGCCACTTTTGTCTTAAACCCAACGCGGCAGTATTTGCAAGAATGCTCATAGTTTGCACTGTGCACCCTGTTGTGAAGAGTTAAGGCTTGGTCAGTGGCGTACCTCTTCCCGCAGGTGTTGCAAGAGAAGGGCTTAATTTTATACTCGCAGGTGTGAGGCTTTCGTTTTACAAAAAACATCCCACAGTCTGTGCAGAGCTCCCGGTCCTTCAGACTGCCGTGCATGTGGACTTCTTCGTCAGAGCTCTCGTTCTCAGACTCCAAAACTGAAAGCTCGTCGTCCGGGTCCCAGCTGTCCTCTGTCTCCGGGTCCCAGCTGTCGTCCGAGTCCTTGACCTCGCCCGGATTGCTGGATTCCTCCGTTTCTATGGTGTGATCACTCTCCTCGTCAACAACTTCGACATTCTCAGCGATCTCTGCTGTCTTTGTAGATGTTGCCTGTCGACCACACAACAACAAGCGAGGGATTTAAAACACAATGAATTCTATACAAACAAAATTTAAGATTGTTGTTTCTCAAACAGTCAAAGATATATTTAAAGCGTATGTTTACACTTATCAAAAAGTAATGAAAAAAACTACAACAACAAAAAACTTTTGTTATTTGTAGTCACTGTGATAGTGGCAATAAGAGTGAAACATGTAAGCAGATAAATGTAGTGGTTTTACTATGATTTTTTGTTTTTTTTTATAGAAGATGGACAATGATGTGGACGAATGTGGCAGAGCGTTTCTTTAGAGTTGTGGGTGAAAACCTAGATTTTCCCACCACACGCCAAAAAGTCGTGGCCAAGTCACCGAGCCCTCTGTTACCACACATCTTCAAATCAGGGAGTTATGTTTGTAATATGTGGTTTATATTATAAAAAGCCCCAGAAAAGCCATCCTTTAATGCTGTTCAAACAACTTCATTAGATTATAACCACTTCCAAACGTAGACAAATACATGCTGATCTTCTTAAATTCAGTCATCTGAGGTCTCAGAAATTACGATTTTTCAATGATGTCAGACTGAACGGGTATTCGAACACAAATGAAACTTAGATTTAAATTAGGGTTTATTTTAGTCTTCGACTTTAAAGTGAAAAACCAACTTGCTGCTGAAACATTCATGCAAGTTGCAGCATATGTTTATTACCAACTGCCTCCAGTTAGGATGACGTGATTTTGCTTATTTGACAATTAGAATTTATTTTTGACCTGAAAATCAAAATTGTACTAATTGTGTCAAACACAGATACTTTTTGAATTGCAACATATTCTTAAGGAAGTTAATATAACACCATTTTTAAAAGAAGAAAACCTCATTTGGACATTTGGTCCGTACCTCTAAAAATATTTCCATGCATTTGGTCTGATGATCCTCTGACATTGCAGTAATGCTGTTTTGGGTCAGATTCTTCCAGTGGTTCTTGTAGCCACACTGCCGGCACTGCTGGTTCAGGACTAAGAGGACTCCACAGACCACTTTCTCCGTTTTTACTTCAGATTGACACACGGGGCAAGTGGCACAGAACAGCCGGAGGAGCTGCTTTTCATTCACAATGTACCTCTTACTAGTCCGAAGCATGCTAACTCTGGGAAAGAAGTATACATCAGACTTTTGAAGTTTTCCATCTTAATATAAAATGGTAAAAGAAAAAAAAAAAAGTTAGAGGAAAACTCACTTTTCCTTGATAATGTCAAGGTTTTCGATTTTTTCCAGCATCTTACAATAATCTGACGATGAAGATTCAGAGGCCTCGCTTGATGCTGGGCTTGCAGGGACGCCTGCAAAAAAACAACAAAAAAACCCCTAGAAAACATTCAATGCAAAAGCAAGGGGTTTTCATATTAAATGCCTAAAATTTAAAGGCAACTCACTTGTTAAATAGCAGTTCTCCTCTTTGTTTAATGTTGAAGATCCTGGAGTTGGACCATGGCATTTGTTAAGTTGGTATTCACAAGCGGTGCCTTTGGGCTGAATAATATCCTAAAACAAGCAAAAACAGTCAAATACATGGAATTATGAAAACTTGCTTGAAGCAACACAAGTCTGCAAATTCTGCAACAACCTTGGTGGTACAGAAATTGTTCAACAAATGAGTATTTGGAAAAAAAAAAAAAAAAAAAAAAAAACCTTTTACATTGCCTTGAGGCAGATGCTTTCTTGCAGACCTTGAGTGCTGAATGTACAATGGCCCACAACAGTTTCTACTGTTGAAATGGCCCTGAAGAAGCCTATTTCAAATGGGTATGTTTTTCAGGGACAGTACTTGTGGGGCACTAAATACAACGCCATGCAGGGTTAGTACAGTTACCTAAAAAAAAAGAGATCTTCTAAATAGACACAAACCCTAACCATGCGACCAATTAGTTACACAGTGGGACAGGCCAATATTTCAGCAGCATTGGTTCTAACTAACATACAGTAAACAGTGTTGACCTTTGCTGACTTCGTGTCGATTAGGGATTGTTCGTATGTTTACCATATTTTTTGGGGCTTGTATTACGTAAGAAAACAATATAAATACCCTCACTGTGCATCCACCTCAGGAGCAGTAAAATCACGTAACCAATGACGCTGGAAAACAGCATAAAGGGCAAACTTCTTCAGATGTTTCACTTCATGAAATCTCACCTGTTTGGACTCTGGTTCGTCAGGCGAACACACTGACGGTACAGCATCAGATTTTAGCTGGGTCGAACCAGCAGCTCGAGTCACTGTTAGAAAACAGTTACTTGTGAAGTGTTCACTGCAAACACGGATATCAGTCCACGAGGTTTCTTTAAGTCTCTGACCATTGACTTCGAAGAGAAACTGGACCCACTCCAGTCTCCTCTCTGGGTCTGCTGGAAGAATGAAGTGTTGAGCTCTGCGACGCCATGACTCACACCCGACGACGGAGCACATCCTGGATTTAAGTTTGGTCACCAGCGTGTACAAAGTCTGGAACTGTACACTTAAGTAAGAAGTTAGCTACCCAACAATCGTCAACAGCACAACATTGCTAAAAGCTAACTAGTGATGCTTCAGCGGCGGTGGAGCGCGAAGGGGCGGGGTTCCATGGAAGGGAGCCTGGACTGATGGGAATTCAGACGACGTTTCAAGATCCAAATCATTTGGCTCCGCTCACAGTAAAGACGTTCATTCGGCTCTCAAGCCCCACTTCATGTCAGCGTAATTCCATAACCCTGAAACCTTTTTGAGGAACTATTGTGGTTTATAGAGCCTAGAGATGGTAAAACGGGAATAACGTTTAGGTTATTGCCTTACTAGAATATGTCCCTATTACGTTAGAAAAACGTATGAATTTTTTGAACTAAATTGAATAATCCCGTGTTTAATTCTACTATCTTTGAGCAGTTTTTATTGTGCTTTTCTTTACAACAATTTTTTCTGTTTCTCTCTGTTGGAGAGTATATGTTTTCTATTTCTCTTGTTAATATGGTTGGTAATTGTTCAAAATTGAAAGAAAAATCGGTTGTCTCTCCTCTATTGTTCTTGTTTTTTATCCTTAATGTCATTGTGCTTCCTTATTTCTGCAAATATTATTAGCGCTCAATGTGTCAGCGCTGCTTTTGGTTTTAGATTGCCTCTTTTTAAGTGAAACATTTTGTGGTATTCTCCTTTTGCATGATTCTTTTATCAATGAAGATGACTTGGTAAAGGAATGTTTATATTCCTCAAATTCCACATTTTTGGTCTTTTCCCTGATTGTAGCCGTACATAAATCCTGAACAAGCCCGATATCTGTAAAGTGTTCAGTACAAACCAATCTGTTTCAGGGTGCATCTTTAAATAGTTGCCTGTTGATTTTGATATAAAATTGCCCTGTACAGTTGCTCATGGTGATTTACAATAACCCACAAAGCACATGATAGGCTTTAAGATTTGCCCTTTTAACATTTGCGTTTACTCTTTTAACATTTATTTTAAAATTAGTATAGGAGCGGAGATTGCATTAACATTGAGCTAATTTATTGTGTTTCTTTTTCGATTAGCCATGTCTATATGGGCGGACTGTCACTGCTGGGTTGATATGATTTGTGGTCAAGCGTACACCGTTCAGCCTCTAGATTCACTTTCATTTCTGATTATCAGTCATATTATTTTATTTCTGGAGTGCAGTAGAATGGGATCAACAGACCTCATTTCTCAGCTACCTTATTTGTCGGTAAGAATCTAAATAGTGGTTATTATTATAAAATCCTCCAGGAAAACTAGACATACAGAACTGTATGTGCCTGAAGGGAATGTTTTCTTCCCGTAACATGTTTGCAAATTAATAAGTCACAGTGGTTTCTTACTGTGTTCTAGGATAAATATTGTTTTTGAACTTCTCAGTTATTTTGGCTTGTAGAAAAAAAAATGCTAAAATTAAAAGGAAACAAGATGGAATTTTAATTATCCACTGAGATACACAAATACTGCTTTGAACCAATTTCTTGTCGATAATCTTTACTAACACCTATGTGAAAAAGAAAAATAATTGCTTAATCTGAAAACTAAAAATAAATATGCAGGTTAGAAGGACCTTGAACTCACAGTGAGTACTGATCGTGGTATGCATATTTTTTAATAACAGTACTCTATATTTACTCCATATCTCTAGACTAAGGATTAGAGATTTTGTTCCAAATAAAACACTGAGGATGGCAAATCTGGTATGGCTCGATGATAAACAACATAAAATTTTAGGGCACAACTTGAAACGATACAGTTGGCACAAAAGAAACCTAAATATCACAGAAAGAACATCATACACACACAATAAAACATGGTGGTGGAAGCATCATGCTCTTGGATTACCTTTCTTTAGATGGAACTTGGTCTCAGTTAAAATTTTTATCTTTTATGCAAATAAAAAAAATAAACATTTTTGCTCTCCTGGAGTTTTCATGGATGAAACTATTAAATAATTTTGTAAACCTCCCTGCTGCAAGAATTTTAAATGCTTCAAGGTAGCTACCTACCGACAGACAACTTTTTATTTTTATTTTTTAATTCTAGCACATGGGCCTCAACCATCATAACACAGAATACTATGTATTCCAAATCTGCTTCTGAGAAATTAAGAATTTAATATTAGCCTTGATTAACATACTGTCAACCACAATTTGCATAAATGTTTATTACGTATTTTGCAGTTTGAACATTTCATTCACTACATAAGTCAATGATCAAGTACTCTGAAATAACATTTTTCTTCACATTTTAAGGCAATACTAAGCAGTCGTTTCATTTATACAATATAAAAATCAATTTTCAGTGTCAGCATTTCATCCTTCTTCTTGTGAAGGATTGAAGCCGGGCGCCTCGTTCTCTTCATAGGTAGATTTTTTATTTCCGCCTCTTTCCATTTAACTTTCCAGTTTTCGCAGCATTTGATTCAAAGTTTTTAGGCCGCCCTATTGGTCTGCCTGTGCCCCGTCTTCTAGTTTTAGGTCTGTAAAACCCTTCCATTCGCGTCTCATCGTCAGTAATCTGTGCGTCACAATCTGTGTCCTGTTCCTCTTCATCGCTGTCAAGATCCTGGTCTATACTTTTCCGGAACATGTCAGGTTCAGAACTGTTGGCGTCTCTTTTCGTACACATGATTTCTGCATCCGTCTTTGGTTCTGGTCCAGAACGAACAGGGTGATAACGTTGGACGTGGTTCTTCAAGCTCACGTTGTGATTGAAGCACTTGTCACAGTGCTGACACTTGTAAGGCCTCTCCCCAGTGTGCAGGCGCATGTGGGACTTCAGATGACTTGACTGGTTGAAGCCACGCTGGCAAACTGAACACTTGTACGGTTTTGCTCCAGTATGGATCAACAAATGCCTCTGAATGGAAAGAGCACGGAAGAACTCAACACCACAGAAGCGACATTTCAACTCTATCGTCCCTCTGTGATTTTCCAGGTGGACTCTGCGCTCCTTGTTTGTGGCAAAAGTCTCCGAGCAGTCTGGACATTTGTACGGTTTCCCTTGGGTTATGTGCATCTGCTCATGTGCAAATTTGTCTGCCTTCAACTTAAACGTAACATTGCAGAATTTGCAATTGAACTCATAGTCCTCGTTATGAATTCTGCTGTGAAAATTCAAAGCCATCTCATTGACGCATCTTTTCCCACAAATGTAACAGGGATAAGGCTTCACTTTGTGCTCACATGTATGAGGTTTTCGTCTGTCAAAGAACCTTCCACAGTCTGTGCAGAGTTGGCTGTGTATGGGGGTGAGTGAAAGATAATCGCAGTAATCAATATGGTCTACAGAATCGCTGCTTTGTTTCGCAGGGAATAATTTCACGGGGAAAACACCCCGCACTGGCTTCCAGTCCTCGTCCGAATCCATTTCACCCGAATCACTTGATTCCACCGATTCATCTTTAGGGTCACTCTCCTCATCAAGAACAGCATCGATCTCGGGAATCTCTGAGGTGATGCTGGAGGTTGCATCTTCTGTTGCAGCCTGTGGCAAGAAGCATAATTGGTTTCTTATATTTTAAACATAACATAACAGGAAAAGGGGGGGACAGGAGGGAGAATACTTTAAATGTATAATTTCTTTTTGATAGAATGAAGGCCCTTTGGGATAAATTTTAACATCAACCAAGCAATTCAATCTGTCTCTATATCAGCAAAGTCCAGTGCTCATAACCTGGAGACACAATTTTGATCTAAACTTGACTCTGGATTCATGAATCCACCTCGTTTTCAGCTGAGACGGGAACACTTACCTCCCAGTCAGAGCTCTCCTCAGCTCCCATATTTAAACACAATGACGGGACAGCACTGGGCTTCAGCTGGACTCTGTCATTCACATTAACAAGACAGTCGTCTGGAAAGTGTTCGCTACAAACAGAGATATCAGTCCATGACGACTCCTTAAAACACTGCTTGTTGACTTTAGCTATAAACATGACCCATTCCAGTCTCTCCTCCGGATCTTCTGGTAATTTAAATCGCTGCGCACTGCGACGCGACGAATCACATCCAGCAACTGAGCACATCCCGGGTGTGCGCTTCGTTTTCTCTGACTCTTAAGCAACCTCTTGAGAAATGTTTCAAGTGCGTAACGTTAAAGTAGGAAGCGGCATTTTTCTCGCAGCTGTATTGAGCTAAATTAGCTAGCGGTATCTGTTTGGGTTGATAGTCGGACGGGCGGAGTTTCGTCAGAGGGTACGAATGGTTTATTGTCAAGCGTACACCGGTATTAAGTTCATTGCACATCGAAACGCTTTTAAGTTCAGCTCTAAGTGAATGAACAGTAAAACCCAATAAAATTATTATTATTATTATTATTATTATTATTATTATTAAAACTAATGTGTTCAGGTAGTCATTCATATTAATTACAGTCAATGCCACAAGATGGCGCCAATTATCTTTAAGTTCTCTGAGTTCCGTTTTTGAAGTTCTGTTATATCCAAGACATATTTTACGGAGATCTTGACTTTTTTTTTTTTTTCCACTTTATGGAATTAAATGATATACAACTATGATTTAAGGGTAAGTTTAACAAAAAGATTAGATCAAACTAAAACAAGTGATCTGTAAGTACAAATAATCGCTGAAACTGCATTTTATCATTTCTTGGCATCCTTTGTTAAAAATAAAAGCAATAATATATTAAAAATTCTGAAATGCATGAGAAACCGTTTATGTTAGGCCTCAAAGTGTTGTGTGCTGTGAAAGAGTATTTGATCCCTTGCTTCTTTTTGGTCCAAGGTAAACGCTTTATTCGATAAAGAAAATTTAAAAGTAAAAAAAAAAAAAAAAAAAAAAAAAAAAAAAAAAAAAAAAAAAAAAAAAAAAAAAAAAAAAAAAAAAAAATAAAAAAAAAAATAAATAAATATTAAAAAAAAAATTTTTTTCATTTTTACCAT
>NW_015113780.1:142401-176073 GCF_001443285.1 Poecilia latipinna
AAACATTTTTTTCAAAAAAAAAAATTAAAAAAAAAAAAAAAAAAAAAAAAAAAAAAAAAAATAAAAAAATAATAATAATAATAATAATAATAATAATAATAATATTAAATCAAACTTTTCACCGGATTTCAAGGTCCCATAGTCCACTCTTTCTGCAGACTTTGGGACCTTGAAATTCAAACTTGAAACACAAAATGTAATATTTGCAGCCCGTGTGTAAGATATGTTTTGCATAGTGGCTCTTGGTGCACTGGCGTCAGCTTCAGCCTTTTGAGCAATTTTACATCCCTAAAACAACTGTACACTGGTGAAAAACCACCGTCCAAAAAGTCATGGATGAATAAGTTTGAAGAAAGAGCTTGACTGGCCTGGACAGACTCCTAATCTGAACCAAGTAGAAAACCTTTGGGGTCAAATAGAGTAGAGATCGGCAGGTACACTCATCCAACATCAGTGTCTGACCTCACCAATGTGCTACTTAAGGGATGGTCAAAAATTCCCATAAATGCTTTCATAAACCGTGTAGAGAACTTTCTCAAAAATGCCTAAGTTACAACTCCATTTGTTTGACCAACATCATTGAAAAACCTTTGCTTTAAGGATGAGGTGTTACTCATGCTCACATTTGTGTGATGGCAGATGAAAGTATCTCAGTCTAGTTTCTAAATACTAAACTTTTTAAAATGAAGACTAGGATGAAATCTATAATATAAAAATGTGTTGATGTTTGGGAAAAGCATTGACCTAAGAGGGTTAAAATGTACACCTTCACACTTGTTGCTTTAAACTTAAACTTAACCTTTTAAACTTTACCCTGGTCTTTCAAGCATTTTGGGTGTCTGCAACTTAAATACTTCAAATTCTTCTTTGAAGGAGTTTCATTCCCATGGGAGAGAAGCTTTCTAAAATATGTCAGAAATGATGACCCAATGTCTGACCTTTAAAATGTCATTAATAACTGATACCCCAAACATTTGTGTCTAAAGTTTGGTAACAGTGGATCGAGGAAAAAGCCATTACCGACTACAATGTGTCTTGGAAAAGAAGATGAGGCATTCTGGTGATAAAAGAAAAAAAAAAACTAAGCAAGCCTGGACTAGGGCAGAGAGGATGTGAGCTGTTGAGATATTTTAGATGCTTTCAACAGTGAAGCTCGTATGGGAAAACACAGAGAAGGAACTGGTGGTATGCTATGCCATTAATCTTAGCGCGAACGTCTATCTGGCCAAGTGACTGACAACAATGTGAAGACTTGCCAACATTCCTTTGTGAATTCGAAAGGCAGCTGACATGTTTCGACTGTGCGTTTCGCTCTTTTTTCCCAGAATTGGTATGATGCAGGAAGACGGAGTGTAAATGTTAATCGGGAGGAGGTGGGAGATTCCTTTATAAAGCCAAGAAATTTATTTTTTCTTTTTTTTTTTCTGCGGTTTTTTATTTTTTTTACCGACCAATTTGCTCTTATTTCTTTGGCCTCAGTATCCTGGGAATGTCATATCGGGCTGAAATCAGTATGAACAATATGGGGTTGTTAATAAACCATACAAATTATGTTGGACTGCTTAGTTTAGTGTCCTTTGTTGGCATTTGCACTCCAACCACATGCCAACAATAACATTAAAACCTCAAAGAATTGTAATTTTTCACCCATCATTAAAAGCCCGAGTGTGAATGTAGAGGCTGAAAATATCCCTGTTGCTTTCAAACAGAAGGTTTTTCAGCATCTCTGTGAAAGGATGCCAAAGATGCGAATGTGTTTTGGTTTTGTTTGCTCAAGTGCCATGTGTCTGAGGCAATGAAAAGTGTTGTGAAAATCGATCTGTCCCTTTACGGATTTCATCTCTTCTGGGTTCGTTTTGTTACACTTAAAATATAAAAAAGTGTCAGGGTTATAGACTTTAAACGACATACTGTGCCAAACTCTTTTAGAGTTAAATAATTCCAAGGCTGGATTAACCCTTATTTGATTTTAGACCCAAATAATAGGTTACTTTACCCAACACCTTCTTATTGTCGGGCATGAGTGCAACCTTTCATCCTTTATACACAAATGCTTGTGAGTGCTTTTAAAGCATGAACATACATCTTCAGTCAAGAATCATTACATCATGTGCTGAACACTTTGTGCTATTTAAAAAAAAAAAATGCATTACAGCTTTATTATGTGCACTCGTCTCAGCCACTCCCATAGTCAAGTTGCTCTTTGAAGCCTTAGGGTCTCTGCTGCTGCAAACTGGTTCCACTCTAAATCTGTGGATCAGAGACATCTATTTGGAAATGGATACTGATAACCGAGCTCTCTATCCTCCCTTCATTACATCCTGCGGCATGTCCACTAATACTTCATAGACGCCTCCAGGCGGAGGGGGAGCTGAATTGGAGGCAATAAAAAGCGTTTAGGAATGCAACATGTTAGCAAAGGTACATGAGGAATTTCAAGCGGCATTAGAGGCTAATCTGGCAAACCTGTTTTTGTCTCGTGTAGGGTTACGCGTCCTCGTGAGAATGTGATCTATGTCAAGCCTGCTCTCCATGGCAAGAAGAGAACAAGAGAACAGGCCACCCGAGAAAGTTGAACCCGAAAGAATGCGGCTCTGGTATTCATTAATGAAGAGAGCTCTTTGCAGCGGTGGAACAAGAGGGCAGGAATGAGAGGATAGTTGACAATGACAGGAGTGGTAGAAAAGAAAACTTTTCAAGAGAAAATGATGATTTATTAACACCTCAGTAAAAATCGGTGCTTGCTGCGTGAAATAAAATGCAATAAGTCCGTTAATGTTTATGGGAACATTTATTGTTTTATGAAATGTTGCATGAATTCAACAGTTGATTTCACACACAAAAAAAAAAAAAGCCTGTTTTTTTAACTCAATCTACGATTGGTTGTTTACAGCTTGACAGGGCCGTGATTGTCGGCACATAACTTACAAAATAACTCTTTGGCATCATGCTCAGAGCACTACTGTATCTAAAATAACAATACAAACATCTGTTATAAAATATATAATAAAATTAATTAACCTGTTAGTTTGCAACTCACAGTAAACGAAACACTAACCTTTTTTTGGCCCCCTCAGTGGTGATCAAACCAGCAGAATCACCACATCAGGGCTCACACTCACTACCATCACACATGCAAACACACTTTTGAGAGGAAGGGGGTTAAAAAAAATTAAAAATCATAAAATTACACGACGACATCCCAAAACGACACTTCTTCAACACCAGGTCTCTGTCAGTTTAAATAATTATAATAAAAACACACTATATATTATGGACCTCATTGTTCACATCTCTCCGAACCTTTGCAGAACCAGCAGCTCAGGCTGGAGAAACATGAGCAGCGGGGTTTTCAGATCATGTGTTGTCAGTTTAAATTAATGAGATCGGGGCAGACCTCCAAAAAGAGGTCATCAGCGTGATGGGAAAGCAATTATTCAAAATTAAACCCACGAAAGAAAAAGAAGAGAGGAAACACGGGTCGGAAAGTTAACCCCTTGGTGAATATTCAACAAAAAACAATTGAAATTATTAATATTTAGGGAATGTGGAAACCGTATAAGGTAAGAATATAGCTCATTAACTTAGTGGGGGTGGGGGGGTAAATAATAATAATAAAATTAAAAACATTAATAAAGGGGATAAGCAGCATTTTTATATTCATAGATAGAAATATTTATATAAATAGCATGGCATATACTCTATGAGAATATATCGCCATATTACAATCCACAATACTGTCCAAGTACCTCAGAGGATTTGTCTTTTCTCAGCGTGCCGGGCAGACCGCCTGCGGGTGACCGGCTCAGTGTGAGAAAGACGTTCAGAGCACAGCTCTGCTGCCATCATGTGAAAAAAAAAAAAAAAAAAAAAAAACTGTTTCTCAAACGTTACCCCCTTTAACTCCCCCAACTTTCATGCATTCACATATTTGCCTCATTCTCTTTTCTTGCAGTCTTAACAGATACCCAAAAGTTTTTTGTCCTTTCATTCAGTATCCAAATCACGGTGGCTTAAATGAAGATTTCCACTGCCTCCGACTCCAGATCATCCAGGCCTCTGAAGGGATTTGACAGCATCTTCTTCGGTGCTGCCTTGTCTGGAGGACAAGAAAAAGAAGGAAGAGAAATATTACATGTACGTTTGAAGGTGAAAAGACCAGGAAAAGGTTTTGCACTGAAAAGGTTAAAAAAAAAAAAAAATTCTCCACAGTCACAGAAAAACAGTCTGGTGAATGTGCTCAGTCAACAGATTCAAATTACTTCCCCAACCATGCACATTCCACAGACCACAAATTACAAAGCGTGACCTGCACTGATGCGATGTGACCAGCTGGTTAATCCTCACCATGGTTAATCAATGTAAGGGAGGACAAAAATGACTATACGTGTGCATTTTGAGTTCTTAGCTTTGTAATGTGTGATGTTGGAGCTTCACGCTGCGATCCCGAGTGTCCGCTTACCGTTGCTTAGCTTAGTTGTGCTGGTTTTCTCCGTAGGTTTGGTTTCCTCCGGCTGCTTTTCGAGCGTTGAAGGTTCCGACTGGGCAGAGAACTGACGGACCGGCAAAGTCTGATCGTCTGACAGGTTTTTGCCTAAAGATCCCGTCACGGAAAACGTCAGCATCAGACTTTCAAACATGCAGTCATTTGTAAAAGCTTCATGATGATTCTGACCTTTAATCTTGGCGCAAGCCGTGCTGATGGAGGGAGTGGAGGAAGCCGGTCGGAGTGGAGCTCCCACCGCGTTCACGAGGTTCGTTCGAGGACTCTGCTCGTCCTTCTGACTTTGATCCTGATGCAGCCGCTGGTTGAGAATCTTTATCACAGCATCTTTTTCCAGTATCTGAGCATAAAGGGCTCGAATTCTGAAGTGAGAAAGGAATAAAATAATAGAGGTTAAAAAAAAAACACATAAAGAAAAAAGATCATTTTCATCCTTGTTTTCTGATTGTTTACCTGTTTTCCATTTCCTGATTCCTGTGATCGGGAAGTGGCAGATCCTCGTTGAAGCTGTTGTTGGAGGAGTGGCAGGGAGAGTGGTTAATGATGGTGGTGTCTCTGAAAATAAACAAAAAACAAATAAAGAAATAAATATAAAATCATTCTTTGCTTAATTTCAAACCGGGATATGCTGAAGCTTATCAGTCCAACTAAACATTAGTAAAAAGTTAAGAACCTCTGAGCAGCAGCAGTGGCAGCCACCTCCATGGCAAACTGCCTCATGGTGCTCTCCTCCAGGTACTTCTGTTCCCAACGCACCATGTCGGCTTCGAGGGCCAGGATCCGCTCCTCGCGCTCACGCAGGCGCTCTTGGAGCGAATTCACAGTCAGACCCGGCGGCTGAGACTGCCTCTGAAATGAGCAGATGGAATTTATTTTTTATTTTTTATAAACTTACTCATCGGAAACGTAACCGCTGTGCTCGGCGACGAGGTTTTACCTGCTGCGCCCTCAGACTCCTCAGCTCCTGCTCCAACCTCGTCCGGAGCTTCATCTCCAGGCCCTCCCGCTTCTCGCACGTCGACTGCAGCTGAGCCAGCGCGCTCTGGAGCCTCTCCACTTTCTCCACATACGCCCTCTTCCTCCTCAGCTCGTCCTCGAGCTGGCGCCCTCGTCCCCGCGCCGCCTCCAGGGCGTCCTCGAGCCGCTTCGTCCTGAGGCTCTGCTCCTCCACTGTCGATCGCAGGCGCTGCATCTCCCGCTCCATACGCTCCCGCTCAGCGTTCTGCTCCTCGTCTGACAAAAACAAGTTGAGAATGGAAAGGTGAGCCTTGACACATAGCAGGAGAAAAATTGATTAATTTTCTTTATTACTGCACGCAACAAAACTCTCACCATTTTAGGCCATAAACACATCAACCACAATCGTATACGTAAGACGTACTTCTTTCTGTTTAATAAAAAAAAAATCTGTCTAAAATTAGGAAATCTATACTTTGATGCATAAATTAGAAAATCCTTAATCTTGTGTTGGATTAGAAAGGATCGCTCCTATTAGAAACCCTGCAACATGCGTTTTTTCTCTTTTTGAATGGGGGGAAAAAAAAGTATTATTGGCATCAGCCAAAGTTGGAATCAGCAGGCCAGATGACGAAGAAAAAGCCCGATCGCTGCATTTCTGTAAGAAACAGTTTCCAGAACACGCATAATAATTTCCAGAGCTTGCAACATGGTGCCCAGTGTTCTTCATTTGGTGATGCAGTTCTGGAATGCTAAAAAGAAAAAGGGAAGAGGAGAAGGAGAAGGGAAGTGGAGGCGGGGGGGGGGAAGCTTCCCCATCCCTTTGACCCACATAGCACAAAACATTCCTCATCAAGGCCATACAAACACCAGCGCTCTGTTTGAGTCCAGATTCCCAAACAGACTCCATAAATTACACTCCCAACAGGTGGGGGCATGGGGATGCTCATTCCTACCACTTCATTTCCCTTTGAAAAAAAAAAAAAAAAAAAAGCTGCATGAACTGAATTCCCTACAATTAAGCCCTCTTAGCAAATCAGTCAAGGTTATGCAAGTGACATTCCTTTGCGCAAAAAGCTCCAGAAAGAGGCCCTGTGGTGCAATCTAGTTCAGTCATGCATCGTGTTCCTAAAAGGGGCTCTGGCTAAGGATGTAAAATTTCAGCTAAAGTCCATCTGCTTACTGCCAGCTTCTCTGGGGGAGTAAATTTTACAATCGTTGCGAGTCGCACATCAAAGGTATGAGCACCGTGTCACACTGAGGTACAGAGGAAACCTTAATCCTTTCAAATGGGGACTTTTTGGACACAACCTATGAATGATTTGCAACGCACAGCAAAAACACCTAGACGTTGGCAACTGGCAGCGCTGAAGCTAGCATCTGTGCTTTCTTGCTGATGCTAAATTAAAAGGGCTGTAGAACTGCTTTTAACAAATCTGGAGTGAAACTGATTGTCTCAAGTTCAAGGTTTAAAATTATGTAAACTTGACTGGATTTCTGCTCATTTCTGAACACACGTTTAACCTACTCTGACTTAAACTTAATAATAATGATTGGTTGGTTTTAACTATTTGAAAAACGTAGTGAAAAACGCAATAAATGAGCAACTGTGGACATGTGAGATATCATTAAAGTTGATTTTAGACCTTGTTTTGGGGAATATTGACCTACAAATTTACATTTTAAGACCCTAGAAAAACCCTTCTTGTACCCATTCAAGGTACAGAAACCTTGAATGGGATAATTGTAAATTGAAAAAGAGATTCCTCAAATTTCTTCATTTTAATTGCGAAAATACATTAAAAAGAAAAGAGCCATTTCAGAGCTATATTTGACATCGGCATTGGCCGATAGAAAGAAAAATCAAAGTCAAAGCAGCAAACTTACTTTGTTCAAGGAGTTTGGCCATGATGTGCTGGTTGTGGTCGGCCACCTCTACTTCTTTTGCAACGTGGGTCCTGGCTTTTTCCAGGTTTTCTGCGAGGCGGTGACATTTTGAAGTTAGCTCAAACAGCATCTGGAGCCGCATCCTGCCTCTCCGTGCGTGATGTGTGAGGTGCTTCATACCTCTGAGGTCTCTGTTGAAATCCTGCAGCCTCCTGATCTCGGCCACAAGCCTCCTCCTCAGTGTCTGCTCCAGGTTTTCCCTCTTACTGCTGCCCTGCATCAGTGTCTCGTAAGCCTCGGAAATGCGCTGAATCTCCTGCTCCAGCTGAAAAAGGAGAAAGGGGGGGAAAAAAGGAAGAAAAAAAAAAAGGAGGCATTTTTGGTTAGCCCAGCTTACAAAAAATGTAAGCTCCAGAGGACCTGGAATGTTAATTCATGTTTTTCAATGGTTTACAGGACAATGTGGGGGCGGTCAGGTAGCAGTGGTGTAACTTTAAGTAGGAACTAGGTATATTTGTAAATCAAGTTAAAAGGAAGCTGTGCATGACAGTGTGTGTGTGTGTGTGCGCGCGAGTGCGTGTGCATGTGTGTGGTTTGATTCTGAGAAGGAAATCAAGCCTGCACCACTCCCTCTTAGACTGATTTATATCTACATTCCTGAGCGCTGATAGCTGCAATTCCAGGTGTGTGTGTGTGTGTGTATGTGTGTGTGTGTGTGTGTGTGCGTGCACAGGAGCATGCAAGGTAATACGCATAAAGAAAGACTGACACATGGTTTTGGGAAAGCTGCCAGCAGGGACGGTGTACATGCCTGAGCCTGGGCTGTGGAAACGGCAAAGAGACACCCACCATTACAGCAGTCACTCAGGCATGTTTACTCAGGGCTGCGGCCCGACGGGGAAAACTTTCCAGCCCTGGCAATTATCATTCTTTAGGGCTGAGGCACGGCGAAAGTCATGTGACATAACTCTAGCAGAGAGCGGGCTGATTTTTGCAAAGATTTGGCCAAGGTGTCGAGTGTCGCCGAGGCTGTTTTCGAGCAAGCCGAACAGGGATGTTAAAGGCTTGGTGAGATCGTTAAAAACAGAGGGGGAAAGAGCCTTTTAAAAGCAAGAGCATGGGGGAAAAAAAAAAAAAAAAACGCAATTGGATGAGAAGAGAAACAGTCGATTCTGTTTTACTACTCTTTTTTTTTTTTTTTTTTCAAACCCCAGCCTACCACTCTAGCCTATTACCCAGCTAAATGACTGCAGTGTGACGTGGTCAGTGTTATCCTGGAAATCTATGGCTTGCCTGAAAATAAAGCAGACTCACACATGGGGCCTCCAGCGTGTCAACTACACAATGAAAGAAGTGTGCAAACACAGGACCCGGCTGTGACCTGCGTTTGTGGCCCTGCGTTAAGAAACGGTAGCAGCTGTCAATCTCACATGTTTGTCCAAACGGCCGCGGCAGTTCTCCAGATATCTTGGATATCAGGGAGGCAACTGACCGCTGGAGTTGTGTTTCAAAAGCAGGTGGTTGGGAGCAAGAATGCCATGTGGCCCTTTAACGAGTGATTTTCTTTAAACTGAGACGTCTTTTTTTTTTTTTTTTGTTTTTAGATTTTTTTTTTTTTTGATTTTAGTATTCTTTTCTATATATATATATAAAAATCTCCTTTTTCAACTCCGAGAAATTTCTGAGGGGAACTGTCAGTTTCTTACCTTTTGAATGCGGCCAGTTTTCTCCCTGTGAGCTTCCAGCTCTTGTCTGAGTCTCTCATTCTCCATCACTAGGAGCTCCACCTGGTTAGGTTCCTCCAAGCCAGCAGGTGGCAGGCTGTTGAATGTGTTGTAGCTGGGTACTTCTCCTGGCTGTTCAGACTGGACATATCTATGAAAAAAAATAAAATAAATTGTTTTGTGATCAGATGGGTCTAGTTGCTGCTGATTTAATTAGCAGCAAAGAAATACAAGACTTGAGGGGGGAAAAAAAAGATATCCTTAATTTAAATGAAAGCCATATTAAAAACCATGTTATCATTATCATTAATAATCAGATAGCAGAAAGGCTCCAGTGGTTGTGAGGAATGTAAGACTCTAAATGTGGGACACAGTGTTAGTCAGAATGCCAGAAACTACTTAAGTATCTGTGATTATGCTGCTGCTGTATTCCAAACATTACAAACATCTAGAGGGCAGGACTTGCTCCTCTGGAAGTATTTCAAAATCTAATTCCGTATGCAGGCTGCAGTGTGACTCACATTCATAAGTATGTGTTTACGCATGTGAAACAAAGGCAAGTATTGGGCGGGTTAAGAAGTAATACCGATGATGTGATGCAATGCTACAGTAGTCTCTAAAACACACATAAACACAAATGGAGTGATGCAAAACAAGGTTCTTCTCCCCTACCTTTGGGGCTGAGCTTGCACTTGATCCTGGACCTGGTGGGGGATGAAACCCTGACCCTGGATGGGGCTGCTGTATTCTGGGGGCGGGCTGCGTTTGTCTGCGTTTTGCCCCATCCTCTGAAGGCACTGCGGGGTGTAGTAGGGGAGCTCCGGGTAGCTGTGGGAGTTGATTTTGATGGCCGCAGCTTTGGCTACTGCATCTCGCCTCTCCAGAGACATCTGCATGAGATGCTCGCTGAGCGAACGCACGTGGCTGCATTTTGGCTCCAACAGATCTGCTTCTTCGTGGAAGGATCCATCATGCAACACAAGCTGCCCCTCATGGAGCTGCCTGTGGGCCCAGTGAGAGGACGGGTACTGGGAATGTGCTTTGGCCTGCTCGTAGGTTGGCAGCGTCTCCCCGTGCAGCTGAAAGCCGCTTTCTGAGTGATGGTAGTCCCCTTGGTGCTCCTGGCCCTGTGGCTCCTGCCTCGCTGAGAGCTGGGGAAGCAGCGGGTCCTCCTGAGTGAGGCTTTCTAGAGAAGATCTGGGGGTCCTGCTCATTTCACCCCCACTGCTGGGTCCACTGTTGCTTCCACTGCCTCCGCCTCCACGCAGGGCCTGCTGCTGGATGGCCAGTAAGGTGCGGGTGTCCGTGGGGTTTCCGTAGCGGAGCTGCTCCTGGATGAGCCGGTGTAGGACCGTGCCAGACGACTCCTCAGTGGACGACATGGTACAGTGTAAAAAAAACAAGGTTCTCTCCAAAAGGAATAGCACAGCTGCTCTGAGTCTAAAGTAGAAATGTTTTCAATCAGCTGTGGACCTGAGAAGGGAAACATGTAGATGATTAAAGAACTATCTATAATTGAAACAGTAATAACAAAGCAGCCATACATTTATGTTAAAGAATAGAAACTGTGTAGCCACAAGAAAGCATTCAAACAGCGACAATTGTGCGATGTGGTGAGTTGTTTTATGGCAGGCAGAAACTTCATGCGCCAAAAATTCCTTTCTCATGGGGGGGGGGAGCAAAAGCGGACAAAACCGCGTTGTAAAATAGTTCCGCCTTAAAGCTCAAATATCAAACTCAAAACTAAAAGAAATACACGTAAATATTTCAACACATTTCTTCAGTCTTACGTTTTAACTAGAAGCAACGACGTAGCTTCTTTATCAACGTCCCGGTGCGACTTTTGTTCTGATAAAATATATATATATATATATATATATATACAAAACCCAGAAGCTTCTCTTACCAGCTCACGCTTTCATGATAACACAACCCCTCTGCTCGAAGTGAATTAAAATCCAAAGTATTTCCTATATGTCCGCTAGGTTTTTAGTCGAGTTGAAAGTGCCTCATGTTGCCGCGCTCCTCTCTCGCTGTGAAATGATTATGGAGAGAGGAGGCGGCGATAATAAGTAACCGAGGAGGGACTGAGGTCGGAATGTCAGGAATGTAAAACGCGAGGTCCCTCGGGGATCAAAAGCATAAAAAAAGAAAAAAAAACACGGAAGGAGGAGGAGGAGGAGAGCAGCGCGGCGCTTTATTGGGCCAACGAGGAATTAAAAAAGGCAACAGAGAGAATGGAAAAGAGTAAGAGAACACGTTTTACATCAAGAGGAAGACAGCAATTGTATTTTATGGAACTGAATCCCTCAAAATAAACATTTTGGCAGCAGACTCCGCTAAATACGGAGCCCTCCAGAGGACATGGGAATTTTTTTCCCCCTTTTGCAGAAAGTTTTGCGGTCTCTCCATAATGTTCTGATCAGTTCCTGCGGCATAATTGAATACTGTAAGCCTTTCTTACGGTGGCCGCGGTGCTGTCTGCGTTAATACAGTTAGGTAAGATTTTTTCCATGAATGTTAATATCTCCTTATGAAATATCTGAAGTTTTATATATTTTTCTTTAGTTGATGCACCACAAACATATGATATAAACATAAACTTTCCGTAAGTAGGAAAAATACATCCAAGCTATTTGGACTATTTCTGAATTATTATCGCCGGGTAATAAGTCATCTGACAGTTTTGATTGTGTCTCTATTGTACTGGTCTGAATGGTTTAAAGGGCCGTTCTCACGTGCAGTTCTATCTCAACCTTAACATGCAGTGATTTTCAATCAGTTTTTTTGCACCAAAGAGTTAATAATAATTAAAAACGTTTTCACTGAGGCTGTGGAAGAGCAAGTAGTTATTGATCTGACAGGAGCACGCGGCTTTGACACTTGGGTGGTGGGCGTGTCGATGTGGGCGTGGCTATCATCAAGTATGAATGGGAAGGTTACTGGCGCGCTGGCTTTGTGTGTATGAGGAAGCGGGTGGGCGGGGTGGTCAGTCCTTGCAAAGTTTGGAGCATGATAATCAAAATGGAATAAATCGATAATTGTGACAGAACAAAGAAGAGGCTTGGAGTTGATTGATACACGGACAGATGAGATTCCCCGAGTTAACCCAGTGCGGCCCTCTACCACCACTGGCCTTGTTTCTTAATAATAAAACGTATTTATTATTTTTAACTCTTTGGTTCGGAAAAACTGATTAAAAATCGACTTATTCACTGCATGTTTGTGTCTGTTAAGGTTGAGATGGAACTGCAAGTGAGAACGGCCCTTTAAACCATTCAGACCAGTACAATAGAGACAAATACAATAGAGCCAAGAAAGGTTTACAGTATTCAATTTTTTCCGCATGAACTGATCAGTATATTATTGAGAGAGACCGCAAAACCTTCTGCGAGGGAACGCAAAAAAAAAAAAAAAAAAAAATGTCCATGTCCCCCAGATGGCTCCGTAGAACATGATGATGCAAACATTGATGAGAATTACTTTAGCTGAAGGCATTAACCAGCCCATTAGGTTTTTAAAACATCTTGAGTGGAAATGGAAATAGTTGTAATATTACTTTTAACCTCAACTCAAATTACTAAAAACTAAATAGTATTAATGCTACATATAGTGACAACATGGATACTACAAACCTAAAGCTTGTTTAAAGCCAGGTTTGTCCCATTTGAGAGCACTGTGTTCCTCTGGAATACAACTGAGCTTCATGATTTTGCTTTTTGTGTTCATTTAGATCTAATGCAAAGTTTAATGTTTACGAGAAAACCTTTCGCTTAACATGCCTACGGGCTTATCAGACGGTAAATCTTGACTTTTTATAATGCGCATGTTCAGTTTTATTGTCTGGTTTGTTAACAGTCTTTGCCTTACACTAGTTCTGCCAAAACTATTTGGCTGTGTGCCCAGTCAATTTACCATCTGCAGTTGTTCACCCATAAAAAAAAAAAAAAGCGGAATACCAAAGCTCCTACAAGGAATATTCCTGGAAATGTGTCTCAAAAATGACTAGCTGTTGAAATGCCACGTTATTTTTTGGCCTTTCATCTTTACCATATCAGTAGGCTTCAATCATACAGAGGGACCTATGCTGGTTTCTTTTTAAACAATGCTATAGGCTTTTAGGTTCACCCATTTTTACTACAACAGCATGTTTTGCAAGTATAATGTTTATATAAAATGTAGAGTCAGCTGTTATATGTGTTATAGAGGGAATGAAGGAAACAGTGCTGCAGCTTGTCACAGCCCTGAAGGAATCCAGTCTTGTGGCTTTCACCACAGGTCACTCTTGGGTAAGCTGTTGCATCTGTGTTAAGTGTGTTATAGATGGCTTAAGCGTGTGTGCTTGTGTGTTTGTGTGTGTGTGTGTGGGTGCGTATGCGTGTGTATGCATGTGTGTGTGTGTATGTGTGGCAGCTGTTTTCTGGAATTTGAGGTCTTTGAAACGCCACAACTACAAGCACATAGGCTCTTTGTACCACACATAATAAAGAGTAGCAGCAAAAATGATGCCACGGTTTGATTTTACTCTACAAATATCCCCAGTCACAAACCTACAGATGATTTCTCATCACTCAGATGAGGCTACACGTCAAAGTAAGAGAACAGTCACAGAGTGCAAAACCGTAGCTCACACTGACGTTTGTAAGTTATAGAAACGTCCAATTTTGTGTTCTCAAAGAAGTACATTTTTTGCCTGTAGGGAGAAAACAAATCTTCATTTCTGTCAAAGCCAAAATGTTTGTCTGGACTATTTACGACATGATAAGACCAAACCAGCACTTTGTTAAGGTTATTAAACATGACTGACTTGTGGGCTCTTTACATTGCAGAGGGTTTTTGTTGCAGCATGCTAATCATGTGTATTTCTGTCTAACACAGAGACTTGAATATATACTTTTGGCGCTTAAACAAGACAACAGAAATGCTCTGTTTTATACTTTTCCCAGGAATAATATGGCCCCTCTGTAAGTTTTACAAAGTCTATCTGAAGAAATGGTGACAAAGAGCAAAAATAAAAATAATAAAATAACTTCAAATTTAAAGTTTTTGCATTGCCTACCTATAAACTTTAGAATTTATTTGAAAATGCTTTTAAGGACTTCCAAAAATTTGCCACACCAATTTTGTTTGATTTTTATGATATCATTTACTTGGGGCTTCATCTTCACCTTGGACAGGTTTGCAAGTCCATCACAGGATTTGTACGTGATCGACTGGATTGCTTTTCCTAACAACCATGCATGCATACACTCAACTCTGAGGGCAATTTAGAGCAATAAATTAAACTATCAGTAATGCTTATGGGAGCTCTCCAAATAAAGACTAAATAGCTGATTCATATCTCAAGGCATTAAATGGAGGTATTATAAACACGGTATTATAACACTATGACATGATCCACCTACAACCTCCAAAACTGCCATCCAAAATTAAAATGTAAACTCCAGTTGACTTGGTAAAGAAAATGGGTGCAATCGAAGCACAGCAGTCCATAGCAATCGATTGTTGTATGTAGCAACTAGCCTCCGGCTGATTATCTTATTAGACCTAAAATCTATAAGGCCCCTGAGATAGCATTGAACTGCTGATAGTGTCCACTATCATGCAAATGGCTCTTCAGCCATTCTTAGATAAGTAAAAATTCCCATCATACCTCAGATGGTCAGTATTGTTGAAGAGATTCATTTAAGTTAAAAACCTCCGAGGGCAGCTCTGCATGGAGGGAGAACAGTTAGCAAAGTGGATGGTGCTCGCATTTCCCCCCTCATATCCAGAGTCTGTAAAGCAGCACAGCCAGTCTCCAGCTTTTAAAAAAGCCCGTTCATGTCATTTAACACCAACTCACTACTTCCTCTGTTCACTCTCTGTGTGTATGTTTGGTGATGGGCAACGCCTCTGGTCATTTTGTTCCTTCATTGTAGCACGCTTCCTGTGAACTACCAAAGGAATGTGAGGCTGATCCTTTGAGAATTACAGATGCTTTCCAAAAGTCATTAGAGATCAACATTTGAAATGCTACACCACAAAATAAATCCTCAGTGTGTCTGTCTGTCTGTGGGCTCTGAAACCTTGAGCCTAACTAAACCTATATGTCATGATTTGAATCTAGTTTGCGGGAAAGAACAGAGGCATTTACAGAAAATATGAGACACCTTTACGCATCAGGTCTGGTGCTAAATACAGTAAATGTTTGTGGCTCTTGAAGCTTCAATTCAGAGCTGGCCTGAGGCGTAAACGAACTCTGGATCTGCTTAGAGTTTGCTGCTGATTTGAAATTACACACGAAAGGAGGACAAATGGACGTGCTGTAAACATAGTAAATAAAAGACAGAGAAAAAAATTATTTGGCCCCTCACAGATTTTTTTTCTATTTTTTTATTTTTATTTGTTAGACTGACGTTTTTCAGATCACACAAAAGCTCAGGCCATCTATTAATACTTATTATTTACTTATTATTAACAATAAGTAATAGATAATGAAAAGACAACAATAAATTGTCTGATGTCTGACTCAGTTACCTACTAGACAAGTACCCAGTTGTGTGTTACCTGGTGAACGTGAAGCTAATCAACAGTCAACAGTATAACATAAATATTATTGCTGAAGTATCTTTTGCATGATTGCACTGACAGAAAGTAGGCCCTCAAGTCAAGTTTTGTTTCAGCTTTGTTTTTTGACCAGCCTCCATTTTTGGGAGACTGACTGCTTCTCAAAATCATCATAATTTTCTACAGATGTGGGCCAAAATCACTGCAACCTAATGTTTTTTTTTTATTTTTTTCTTAATTATTTTAGTCTTCAATCTTATACACTAAGCAACAGTTGTCCAATTTATTAGTAAACTAAGTTTTAAATAAGATTCTCTATAACTCTGTTTATATATAGACATTGTTGAAAATGTTTAAATGTGCAACAAACCAACTAAAGTTCTGTCAGATGAGTGCATTTTTTTTCCCCTGTAGCTGCAGTAACTCTAAAACTCCCAAAACTAGCTACTTGACTCACTGATTATCTCCCTGTCTTGCTTTCTGTCTGCTTGCTTCAGACTCAGACGCCTCATGAGTCTTTCATGAGTGTAAGTGTCCCGAGACAGAAACTTTTAAAGCTTTTACAGGACAGGATGCTTGCTACGACGCTGAACCGGTGGGAAAGCTAGACGGGGTCATCTGATAGGGTGGTATTGGTGAGGAATGTAACTGATATGAGTCAGAAAGAGCGCGATGGATTCCTCTCCTTGGATCTCACAACCCTGCTCTGCTTCCTTTTTCACTCAAACACAATGGACAAAGGTGAGGCGTGAAGCGCTCTGGTGGTATCCGGTTCACAGGAAAACGCTGACAATAAGCTTCCCATGTTTTTGCAGTTTGGAATTGCTTCCAGGGCTGATATTGGTTTTCATGTGCATTTATGTTGAAACAGGCATGAATTCCTTTTCAAACCTTGTACACTTGTACAAAGGAAACAAAATAGCTATTGGTTGCTCAGGGGCTACAGCATGTTGCTGCATGTCTTGGTGCAGAGAAGGAGGAATCTGCAGACGTTCCAGACAAACAGACCAAATGCATGACTCAGAAGAAGTAAATCTTCTGCTGCTAAAACAGATGTGGAGTCATATCTCATACATGTTTAGGTGCCCAAAATGTAAACTGTTGGATTATGAATGCCAGTTGCAATTTTCAGATACATTAGTTCAGAATGTACTGCTTGTTTTGAAACAGAAGTCTATGAAAACCAGAGACATTAGTCATTACACATTTGCTATAAGAAGTGGCATCAGTTTTCAGAGCATGTGGGCCCTTTCCTCTTTTCTAAGAATGTTGACAAAGGGTTCTGTACAAAAGAGCAACATTTCCAAAATACTAGAATTTTAGTGTATGTTAATTTCCTGAAGAGATTTGGTGTGCGTCTTAAGCAATCCCCAGCTTTGTCTGTATAACTGGAAATTCCACATTTTGCTTACCTTTCATGATATGTGAGATGTTGCGTTTTGCTTCACTGAACTCAGTGCTTTCAGCAGCTGGGATCAAGTGACATGGACAATAATTAACTGTGGCTTCAATTAAAAAAAAAGATCTATAAAATAGTAGCCTGGCCATTGCCTTAGTTCTGCTCGACTCTCATCTCCCTTCAGTTCTCTGTCTGGGATTTCTCCCATTGAGCTGGATTTTTCGGGCCAATCAGTGAACAAACAGAAGTTATAAAGGATGACATCGATTGTATGCGCTACTTACAATGGCAGTGGAGGAAGTGTTCAGCCTACATTGGCCACGCTTCCAGATATTGAATTAACATTAATAATCATCTTGTTCGGCTCAGCACTTCTCTCTTCGCCATGGGAATTGTTGTTTACATTTCAGGTAAGCTTCATAGTGTCAAACTGGTGCATTACATAAAGTGATGGGATAAAATTTAAAACTTCAACAGAGTGGGTGCAAGCAGTTTGTTTCTTATTACCCAAGGGTCTAGACTCTAGACCCTCTGTACAAAGTGAAGTGTAACACAAGGGAAAATAGTGTTTTAGGAAGCATGCATTTCACAAGGACCAGCATATCATGCTGTTGTTGGACTGAATAAATAAGCTCAACAGAGTGAGACTGCAAATTGTGCAAATTTGTGGCTTTAAGCCCATAATTTTAAGCCATTGCAGGCAAAATGACACACCCTCAGACTGCTCTTGTAGTGTTTACTTTGGTATGTGACCAAGCAGAACCTCAGAACAATGAAAAATGAAAAATCTTGAATCCTAAATGATCTGAAAGATGTTCAACAGCTGCTCTCGACTTGATAGGAATTTGGCTTCATTGAGAAATAACTAATTCACCTTCCTTAGCACATAAAATTTACATGTTTACAATACCATAGCAACTTGACTTTCCTTTTGAATAACAACCCTGAGTGTCTAGCCTCTGATTTCAGGCGCATTACTCATAACGCTCTGGGGGCAAATAGCTGAGTGTTCCTGTAATAATGTTCTTCTTTCCATTTTTCCCTCTGCCTAATTTCTTCTGCCTCATTTTCTTTGCTTCTTTTCAGCCCAAATATTTCTGTTAATTAAAGTTTTATGTGTAACTTTTATTAATTTTTTTTTGCCAAGGGTTACACACTGCATGTAAAGTAGAACATAAAATCAAGCAGCAAAAGATATCTACAACAAGTTTGTTAGATATTAAAAGTGAAGATTTTAATTAGTCAATTGATTTTAGTTGCTATCCAAATGCCGTTAAAATATTTAGCATTTTTCTTTTGAAATATAAAAGCCAGTTTTGAATGGTAAAAAAATTCTGGGAGAATCTGAAATCATCTTTTCACTCTGAGATCTTTGCTCTGGGGTCCACTTGTAAAACCTGACATAGCTGCTCCTTAGAGGTGCAAACAGATTTTTGCCCTGGAGACAACATGCCTCCTGCAGTTGGCTGATGCAGAAAAAAGCAATGACACCCGTCCTGAAACATTCGTCCTGACCAGCAGCTGTATGCCATCCTGGGAGGTCACCAGGATGCCAGTCATTCATTTGGACCTGGACTCGTTTGGCCCCCCCACACTCGAACCCACACACACACACACACACACATGCTCCCAGTAAATAGCAGTTCTTCTCTGCTGCTGAGGCTGCACATAGCATGTGATCTGATGGCTGGGTTTGGCCTACGGCACTGTAGAAAGAAGGTGAAAGAGAGAGGGGCTCTGTGTCCGCATGCCTGCATTCGAGTTCAGCAGCTCTGAAAATGTACCAGGGGCTTTCCGTCGGTCCGGAGGCAATGAAGAGAATGTGGCCTATGGCAGGAATCAGCAGTCTGTGACGAGCGATGAAGAGCTGAGCAGGTAGTTGATGGACACGGCTGCCTTGAGGGTGTTGAACGTGACGGAAAGATTGCAGTTTTTCCACGCTCCATTTGAGGTCCGTATTGAAAGGGAACTGTGTATGTAGGAAAAGAAGGCATACATTAAAGCTTTCTTTAGACAGTATAGGGCTTATTAGTGATTCAACTCTGAAGTACTGACAGCAAACAATCTCTAGTCTGTTTATGTCATGTAGGATCACATACCAAGCATTACTTAGCGGTTAATAGCATTTCCACTTTTATTGTGCACTTTTGTGGAAGACCAGAATAAAAATCTACTTTTCATTAGCATTTCTTAGATATGCCCTGACAAATGTCATTTTTAAAATGATTTTTTTTTCATGAGTGTCCTTTTTGAAAACATATTGAAATGGTTTATCCTGGTCTCGACTAACAAAACCTGGAATCTTAACAGGAGTGTTTTAACTTTTGATGGTACTTAAGGAAGATCATGTTTTATAGAATAAGTTCAATTAAATAAAGAAAACACTAAAATTGAGGGTTTTTTAAATACATTGCAATGTTAGATCTATTTCTTTTGCACTTTAAAAGAATATATCTTGATATTACAATATCAGTACTTATCAAGTTGTGAAATAAAACCTTTTGCTTTTGTACAATATTACATTTTTTTATTGCAATAATGTGATGCCATGTATTTAAAATTTGAAAAAGGCAATGATCTGCTTTCATTAAAACTTTTAAGGCTTTATTTTTAGTTTTGCTGAAATGAAAGCGCTACTCCTGCGTGGAAATTCTGTTTTCAAGAACACTGACGCTTACATACATTTGCTAAAATAATTGTAATAATAAAATAGCTAGACACATTACAAATCTTGGACTTAATTAGTCTGACAGGCAGCAGTGATTGCCCTCCTCTCGCACTTTCAGGATACGTATAAAGCAATTTACTCCTTTTTTGTAGCTTGTTCATCCACTTACTGTAAGACTTTTGTGTAAATCAAACGATTTCTAAAATTGACTGGAAAAAAAAGGCCTCTATGACTTCCAGCTCTGTTGTTGCCCCATCAAGTCGCAATGATTCAGCTGTGAGATATGTAAATGGTTTCAGCTGAAGTCTGACACAGACTCGGTATTGTGTAAACTAATAAAAGCCCATTGTTTTATTCTATGCAAAATGGTTTATTTTTAGTGTCGAGACAGAAACCAGAGGGAAAATATCTAATCTGTGGTTATTTAAGTCATTAATAATATGAAATGGAAGGGCAAAGAAGTAATCTCTGTGAAGCCAATGAAAAGTCACATTGTGCTCTGACCCAGTTAGATATAACTGTCTGTAGAACTGCTGTGCTTGCACTGTGTACTTGATATTATTGGAAAACAAGCAGAATCAGTAACACATTTCTGATGCTGGCTGGCTGCCGTTACATGTGCTTCCGTTATCTCCACATTTACAGTCTGTCTGTGATCTGAAGCCCTCTTGCATAACCATTTAGACAAAACTACATTATAATCTGTACAAAAAATGCGTAACAAGATTGTTTTAAAGATCAATGTTATTGCACTGAAAACTAATGCCTTGGTCAATAACACCTGCAACTTACGTGTATTTACAACTAACGAGTGAAACCAATATTCATCCTGAATATTGACTGAACGGCCTATAAAAATGTGGCTTTGAGATTTTTTATTCACATCTTTTGACAAGACGACGGGAAACGGCTCTTCACTTTCTGAGTTGTAGACTTCTCCATCAACTTCCCTGGTGGCCATTTTCAGACGTTCTCTGATGACTCTGCTGTGGTTGGTTTCATCGCAGAACACAGAACTTTGTGGACTGGTGCCAGCAGATAAACTCTGCTAAAACCAAGGAACTGGTGATCCACCAAACCGGCACCAGACGGTGAGACAATACATATGTAAAAAAATAAATAAAATAGTGCCGGTTTGGTGTATATATATATATATATAAATTAACATATCCAGATGCATCTATCCAGATGCACATTACTTATTTGAACATTACTAATTTGAATATGGTATTTCTTAATAACCGCACATGTAAATTTCTCCTCTTTTATTCTTATATTTATATATTTCTACTTTTGTGAGCATATACATGGTTCTACTTGCATAAACTTGCTGCTTTTGACACCTGCCTTTTCCCACTGTGAATATTCTATTCTATTCTATTCTATTCTATTCTATTCTATTCTATTCTATTCTATTCTATTCTATCACTGGGACTTGTTTGCCAACTATAGACAGACTGAGAGTGAGACATTATGTTGATAACTTGCTCAAGGTCAGTAGGAACCAATTGTTTTTCTCAAAATTTGTTAAACTTATATTACAGATAAAATTCGTAACATATTGAGTGGGAGTGAAAATAACAGCCAGGTCAAATTCTGTAAAGGAATGCTACGTATCCTATATTTGCTTTCATGCACTCTTCACACTACCGATAGTTATGATCACAGGAAACCCTGTTAGCACTGTAGTCCCAAAGCAGGAATGCAAACACCCGACGAGCTCTTCCAAGAATCCCCCAGTTGAGGACTTTTCTGGAATGTCCTAACAAGCCTTCCCTGCCGCGTTTACAGTTTCATACCAATGGCAACCCTGCAATCTGTCTTGCCAGCATGTCATTATCTGGACTTCTCAAAAGGAAACACAGGGGAGCAACTGGATGAGATTTCTCCTCTATAAACAGGTTCAGGCTATTTGAAAGCTGACCATGCGACTCTATGCAGAGTAAGAAACGGAGATAAAATCCGGCCACTGCTACTGCTGTAATTGGGTTTTGTTTACATTGCTACCCATCACTTTAAATCAGGAAGATGTTTGTTGAAGTAAATAATTTAGTTTTTCACACCCAACTAGACACAGTATTCTGATCAACTTCAGTGAGTTCTGAAAGAAAAATAAGATCTCAGACATTACTGACTTCGGACCGCTCGCTCTTATATAACCCAGGAATGTTGGCACCAGACCATCTCACTAAATCATGCAGAGGAGCAAAGGTTCAGAAAAAAAAAAAAAGCAACATTCATTTCAATCCCACAGGCGTCCAGCGAAGTCTTACAGTGCTTCTAAAGTTTATGTAAACAAGCATTTTCTAAATCATGGCAACAAGGAATTTATTTGTGTTGAAAACAAATTTCAAAGATGGATTTATCTGAAAGTCATAGAAGCCTCCCTGAGAACAATAAGTCAGCGTTTGACTCATTTCTGGTTGAATGAGCATGTTCGCTATTCAGACATTTACAACTCATTTCGATCCAAGTAAGGAAAACGGTACATGCTCTACATATTCAAGTACTCCTACATTCAAGCATTATGGGTCATTTGCTTTCACACGCATATTTAAATTTGAGCAACATCACATTCTCAGTATGATGCAACCTATACAACTATAACAGCCTCAAAACTATATGAGGTATCTATACCTTTCTCACCTGTTCACCTGCATTTCTCCTTTTGAATAACGGCTCAGTGTTTCTTCTGCCCCAAAGAAACACAAAGTTATGTGTTAAAACGTCCTAGACTCTCTGATCGACAAAAAAAAAAGTAAAGTATATATTTAAGAAAAATCATTCCCGTGAATGAATGTCCTTAGTTTAAAGGTTGGGATTTTCAAAAAAAATGTTTTATTCTTCTCAAAATAAAGATTAAAGATTCATCATTGGTTTGTTTGACACATGAATTCACTCAGTGGCTCGAACTTCTGGTATTTCCTGCTTTTCAGCTTCACACCAACAGCGCTGTGGGACCCTCACAGACTATTTCCTGTCCTCAACAATACTACTGACAAAGAGTGAAAGTACCTTTGCCAGTAAGTCGTGTATATTTTAATACGTGAGACCAGACCAACCCCTGCCTCCATTCTGGGAACGGTCTTTAAAAAAAAAAAAAAAAAAAAAACTTGGAGAGAGATGAAATAAAATGACTAAAAGATGCGCCGAAACATGGGGAATTTCACCTTTTATATATTTTTAGGAGTTTCCGATTTTGTGGCCAACACCATAGTAACAGGATGTGTGTTTAAGGAACATGACCCTGTGACTTCACACTGACTGACAAAGGAACAAAACACTGTAGATATCTGCCTTACTGTTATTCTTAGGGGTTTCACAGCTTCTCGCTTTACTTACTGTCCAAACATAAAAACTCTGAGAAACGTGGGCACATACTTTTAAAACAATTTACATTTTGTCACAGCTGACAAATCGGTGAGATAAAATGCAGGTCAAGTCAGGAGGAGGAGCTCTCCAACAGTTGAAATGATGAGACGACGCATTAGGGAGAGGAACATGACTACTGACTCACAACTCAGTTAGGCCTTTGTTCCTCATTAGACATCATGAATGAATGCAATGGTAATATTTTGACTGGAGAGTAGAGATGATGCAACATAGATGATGAACCACAATCTAGACAATAATGCAGTATTATTCAGCACATATCATTTGTATAAGCTCCAGATAAAGTATATAGTTTTATATCTATAAGAAAAATAAGGGAAGTACAAATGCTTCTCCTTTTGAGAGACATTAATGTGATTTTTATTATGAAGCTACAATTAATAACAACAAATCGTTATGAGCCATTAACCCCCCCATAAATCGTCACTGGCTAGTAACCAAGCCCATCCTTTCACAGTAAAACATGGCACAGCTGTAGTCATTAAGTCATTTGCTCAGTATCTGACGTTTTCTCCAATTCATTGCACGAGACAAAAGCTTTTACTAAGATTTAAGTCCAAGTCTACTGGAGTAGGAGTCTTACTTGAGTCAGCATCTCGGTCTCGAACTTTATTAACCGGTTCAATAGTTTAACGTTAAGAAAATTTGTGTTTTGGTCATCACTCCCTGTGAGGTTACGACAAGGTGTTCGATGAGCTTCAGTGAGGAAAAACAAATTACAAACATGAGGGACAGGTGATGACCGCAAAGATATGAGTTCACTTCTGGGTGAATGTGGCTCTAGTTGCATCAATTGATTAGAACAACTTAGCAGGTGCTATTTAAAATTAGTTCTTTCACAAGGACCCTTGCTTGTCAAACAACAATGAGCTGAAATGAACAAAACTTAGACAGAAAACAAAGATAACTGAGGTATAACAACAACTGACTTCACCTAAAATAAACCCCTTAAGCTTCCTCACGTCAGTCATCTCTGGAATTTTGTTGTTTCTTTTTACATGTTTCCTTTGTTCTGAAAAAATCTGGGTAATTCCCACTTCGCTTCACTATCAACACAAACATTGTCAGAGGAAATGCTTCCTCTTATCATGCAGCAATGCTTGCTTGACAGAGTTGGCACAGTGAAATCCAGCAGATGGTGCTTTGTTGTACTTGTCGGACGGGAGCCACCTTGCGGTGTGAAACAATTTGCTCTTTTTCGCTTAGGTGAAGAAAGCAGTTTTTGTGTGTTTTATTAGTTTGTATAATAAGCATTGGTTTCCCACTTAAAAGAACTTGGTTACAGTATTTGATTTGCATAACTAGATAGGCAATCTGAAGACTGGAAAAAGTGCTTTATCACATGAATCAATCTGAAGTTACGTTGCATAAAATGTATGTTATGAAAAACTATTTTGCTACCCTCTTTGTTTTTGTGTGATGCTGCCTTTCCCACGAAAGCCATAGTTTCAGAAGATGCTGCATGAGCAATTTAATATAAATGTGCTGACAAACAAACAAATCTGCACATGTGTAAAGGCGCAGCACCAAGCATATTAATCATCCTCTGTTTTGAGCCTGGAGGAAATGGGAGCCATGGAAACCAAATACCAAGAGGAGAAAAATCTTTGCGCTTCTTGTCCAAGTTTCATCCCACTGGCGGTCGTACTAAACCTCACGAATCGCATGACAATAACAACATTCCTCATCTATGTGATATAGTCCAGCAGGAATTCCTCTTAAACAGAGGAATTTCTCAGGGCAAATACTTCACTGGATTAAAAACATCTGGTGCACCGTGCAAATCTGAAACAGAAATAATGTTGAAAATTGTACTATTGTTTTTCTCGTTCCGACGATATATGTGATAAGTGTTGGTCTGGGCTTGTGCAGTTTGTGCAGAACTACCTGATAGTGTTGAGAGTAGAGATTTTGTTGACAGAAAGAACTTGTAGCATTTAGGGACCTTTTAGGTAACAATAGCAAACAGAAAACAAAGATAAAGGCTTTTATAAAATTCTGGCTGCGGTAGTTACACTAGCGGTTCAAAGTCCATTGCCAGTATGCCTGTGTGAGTTTTGACCCTACTGCGTTGATGCTACAGAGAAACCCTGGAAGCGCTTGTTAATATGTGCTGGGGTGAAGCTTGGGTCAGAGAGAATCAACACATACCACAAAGCGTCTGTTTCTTTCAAACATTCCTGAAATAACTGTCATATGGGATGTGTTTTATTTATTTATTTATTTTAGCAAAAAATAAACATTTTCTGACAACCACAAAAACATATATTTCAGCATAGAAAGTTTTAAAAAATCTTGATTTTTTTTTTTTTTTTTTTTGTCATGTCTTGTCCAATAAAAGCCACAATCTTCAGACTTAATGAAACCAAACTTGAATATTTTATCCTTGCAAAATGCCATGTGTAAGAAAAAACTGAAACTGCATCATCTTGAACACACCATCCCTCGATGGCAATATAAGATCGGGGGTTAGAGGTTATAAAAAAAACTTTCGGCAGCACAAGAAACTTAAAGATGCAGCCAGAGATACAGTGTTTTAGATCAAAGCACTTTAATGTGTTTAAATGGCTTAGTCGAAAACCACAAATAAATCAAACTGGGACTCTGGAAAACTTTTGAAAATGTATTTTCAAGGTCCTCTCCATCCAATTGGAGTGTCTGATCTGAGACACTTTCCAAATATTTTCCTTCCACTTTACGACTCTGCAATACTCAATCACATCAAATCTTTCTGAAATGCATCCAGGTTTGTGGTAAGATGACAAAAATGTGTTAAAGTTGAAAGTTTTTTCAAAGGTCATATAATTAAAGATTATTGGCACAAGTACAGAAACACACAGAGAAAAGAGGGAAGGGGAAAAAAATGATGAGACAATTTAAAATTAAACTGCCAATCATAAAACATTTATTTCCAAATTAAAGTGGGAGAGAGACTGTAACTTATGAGTGACTATGCTGTTTGAATTCAATTACCCGGGGGTCAATTTATCATTCCTGTTTCTATATCCCTGAGTGCATAATTGTGTTTCACTTGTAGCATCCCTGGGAGTCTGGAAGAGGCCTGGAGATGCTGTGGAAGGCCCACTGCAACAGGCCGTCAATGGAGTTCGGCTGCCACAGAAAGAGCAGAAGAAGAAGAAGAAGAAAGATGAGATGTTGCGAGCACATATCCAGCTGTCGTTTCAAAATGATGCGTTCTTCAAGATCAACTGAACTGAACGGCAAATGCAGCCAGTTAATACCCGAGTCTAACATTCATCCCCAGTCGATCCTGCTGCTATGTAAATAATAAATCATTACTAAAGCTAAAGTCAAATCAGAATACACTTAAAGTACAGCAGAAATACAACATCAATCAGAGAAGAAGATAATGACTTTATTTTTTGCATCATTTGGTATGTTATCACTCTTACATCTCCCAAGATGGAGTCCAGCTCGTCCTTATCGATGACTGGTTCGGAGAAGGAAGTGCTCTGATCTTGACTGAATGAGTTCTGGACTGAAGGCGCAAGCTAAATACAAACCAGAAAGAGCACAACGATCACAATGCAGAATGTGCAGGCTTCTCTTCTCCTTTGTTTCTGTTGTAAAGGTGTGTAGACACACCTGCATGCCTCTGGGCTCGGTTTCTTTCTCTGCAGAGCTGCCCCATGGCCTAGAACAGGACAGGCAGACGGATCTTCCCCTTTGAAGCACACAGACATCGCGAGTGACTCAGACCGAAGTGTGTCAGGTTTCCTTCGATCAATATGTAATTTGAGGATTGCGGACAGGGAGCTTCAAACTGTTCCAAATCACCAAGCCAAACACAGTTCCAAAATCATTTCACATGTTAGTACATCAAGGTCTATGTGGAACTGGTTCATATGATCTGATTGATGTTAATTTTAAAACTAAAGCCAATATCAAAAAGGTAGTGCAACAAAAGTACAGGACATCTATCTTTCATTCATAATTAACATAATTTTCTGAAAGTACTGACCCTGAGTTACTACTGCAAAACACCATTTGTAATCCATTAGCCAGCACTTGGGAATTGACTCTACAAACACACTCTTAATGCAATACTGGTACAACTGATCAATACTAGCCTGAAAGAGAGGGAGCTCCAAGAAATTTCCTCTGCACAGTAACCAATCAATGGTTCTGAAAAATTAGGCACACGATCCCATTATGGGGTACGAAACACCAAATAAGGGATCTGAACACGAAACCAGGAGTCAAAATTATTGCTATCAGTGTATTTTGGCTTGAGTTATAAGAAGAAACAAACAATGGTTGCTACACAGCACCCTATAGTATTATCTCACACTGCAAATGTAAATTGATCCAATTTACATTTGCAGTGTGATTGATCTGTATAAATCTCTCCAATTGATTGGAGACATTCAAGGCTCTGTAAATCATAATAATTTTTGTATTATTTCATCCGACATATTTCTCATGTCACTGATAAAAAAAGAGTGGTTGTCTTACTTGGAAAAGTGGCAATGTGCATGGAAATGCTTTAAACACTGAAGGCAGTGAGTCAGATCTCCCCCAAGGTGGCAAACACCACACACCTCCCTCACGGCAACCATCTCTCCACCTGAGCACTGGACACACAGATCGCATTTGTAACGAGCAAGAGGCAGATCCAAAGGTGGAGGAAAGATAAAGTAAAACTCCTCACCTGGTTTTTGCCATTCGATGCTTTGACAGAGGCCGTGACACTCGTGAGGGAGGATGACAAAGTGGGGTAGAAAGAGTTGTCCAAGATGGAGTTATCGGTGTTTATGCTGGTTTGCTGAGGCTGAGTGGGGAGAACCTGAGTTGAAGAACAGAGCGCCGCCTTTAAGTTAAGCACTGACTGAAAGTGGACACATACAGACTGACATTATAAACATAATCATTGTTGATAATGAAAAATAGTATATAAAGTCCACCCGTATTCTTTTCAGACAGTGTTTAAATGTTATATTACAACAAAAGCCTTTACATACACACCTGGACAAGCTGTAGAGCATTTTCTTGTTTCACTCTAAGCCCACAGCACCACTCACACTGCCAAGAGCCGCTGTTAATTACAAAAATGCATTTTACTTTTAAAAGACTTTAACCAAATGCCTATGATCTAAAAGCTTCTCACATTTACCTCTGTAACCGTTTACCTCGGTATGGAAGTGAGTGGAGGGTTGAGGCAGGCGAGATGAAAAGCTCGAGGACAGCCGTCACAGCAAATCAGCTCCCCTCCATCCTTACACACTGCGCACTCATCGTCATTAGAGTGTATCTATACACACACCAACAAACACGTACAGCTGAGATCAGATGAGAAATAAAACAGCACCACTGACAACATTGATGGCTTACTATTATTGTGTTTGCCTCCCCCTGGTGGATAAACCTGGCACTCGCAGATTTAGACTTTTCGTGGGACTTCTCTGCTAAACTGTACGAGGGAAAACCTTCAGCGCCTTTGATGCACTTTCTGATGGAGCCTGTTTCAAGACAGCACCGTTTGCCTCAAATATCTTCTCATGTAGACAGAAAAAACAAACAAACAGTACATCTCGCTACCAATTTCTCACATTAAAAAAAAGAAAAACATGTTACCAGATGGTAATGTCTCCCAATGCCAGTAAGCATCAAAGTTTAAAAAGTAACAATGCCAGTTTTTCAATGTCTTACCATCCAGTACAGTACGCTCCTGTTTGATTTGTATGTTTTCTTTTTTATCCTGGCTGAATGGAAGATCTGAAGAGGACGAAGATGAAGAAGAGGAAAGGCCTACGCCTCTCTGAACAGAGGAAGATACCACCTGCAGACCTGTAGCAGATTTCTGATATATTTCTGACATGAAATAAAAGCAACGCAGGTTCATTTCAATCAAGAATATATTGTATTACTGTTTCCAGATGGTAGTTGCAGTGCTCCCGCTTCACTCTTCACTCTGTACAACTTGACTTTACTCACTGGTGCAAAGATCAGAAAATCTAAGTTACACTAGGTTTGTCAGTAAGTTTACTGTAAAAATGCTGTTGGATTAGAAACTGATTGGAGGGAAGTAAAGATGACCTGTTCCATCGCTCGTCTTCGCATGATACTCGGAATGCTGAACCTTGTCCTCATGGCTCCTCTTCTTGCTGTGAGAAGCCTTTACTCCTCCAGAAGATCTGTTTTCAACTTTGGACCGTGGAGCGTCCGGTCCTAAACGGACAGAATCAGCAGAATGAATGAGTCGGTCAAAGTCAGATGAGGTCAAGACGAGACTTTTATGAGAAGGAAATGTTTTCAAGGAAACTGGACTTCACAGACTGGTATTCAGGTTAGCGAGAAGTGCCTTTAGCTTGGGGTAGCTGTCCATGTTGTAGTCCTTGGATAAGTTGCTCCAGAAAGCCTGGAGAGTTGATCTGCTCTGCTCAATCAGCCATGAAAGAAGGGAGTACATGGCTTTGTGAATCCCCTCGCTCCCTTCCTTCTTTAGAGTATCCTAGAGAAAACAAAATGCTCTAGTATGTGGGTTTCAAAACACCGCATGGCAGATATACAGATTTATGTCACGGATAGAGCTGTACCGTCAAAATCTAAACCAAACAACTGAGTGTAGTTATCCACAAACACAGATATGTTTTTTTTCTTTTTAAGAATTTCACTTCTAAATAAAAGTTTGGACATATATTCCTGTCACTTACCTGCAGCTGTTGTTCTGTGATTATGTTTTTGTCTGCCAAGCCATACACAATAGGAAATGGGTCATCCACCGCCATCGCTATGTCAGTACGCAGCTCGCGCAGCAGAGAGCGAAGGTTGGCGTCCCTGAACACCTCCACTCTGGACATGATCTGCTTCAAGTGACAACAAGAACTTCAATGAGGAGCCGATCAGGCCTGAGGTCGTACATTCACCCCTCTGGAGGAGGCGTGTCCTATTCGAGGGACGAAATTTTGACAGGTGCGCCATTCAAGAACACCAGGAAATATTACGTATTGTACACCGTTTTCCATTTTCCTGTAAAAGTGCGTTTAATTTCTGTATTAGATACACATTTATTGGTCACAGTTGAAGTAAAATTGACATCCGTATGAGACCACAGACCTGGCGTACCAGAAGAAGACCGATTCCTTAGACCTCTGAGGAGTTTGGTTGTCCACCAACGACACCAACCGCCTTCATCCAGGGGAATACCTGTCCTCTTGCACCAGGAGAGCAAGGCGAGGCAACACGCTGTTTTACAATGACAGTTTCCCTCCTAAAAGGTTCTTTCCATCTCAACTTCCCCTCAACTATCAGGTTTGCAGACTCTGAGTCACCACAGAGAGCTCAGCATTAGTGTCATAATTATCACTTTCCAGTGAACTGGAAACAGCAAATCAGAACTGTAAACTATTAGCTGATGGATTACATGGGGGCTATGCTCATGGTCCAGCTGTTGCTCATGATTTAGGAGCTGGAGAGTACTTTATTTTTTTCTCAAACGAGACACAAAATGCCTGTGTAAATAGTGCTGTTGTAGATTTGTTTAAGTTGATATCTGGACTGATGAACACTAAGTTCAGCAGGTGATATGAAGCCTAATCTTTGTCTATCACTGTTAATTTGTTGATTTAATATAACTTTCTAGTGTTCACCTTGGTGATTTTTTAAAAGGGATTTATTATGTTTCCTTTATGGTCTGAGATAAGTTCTTTTGAATCATATCCATCCAAAAGTAAAAGTGAAGCTGCCTGTGTGTTTTTCTTTTTCTCTTTTGAAGTGAAAAAATATATTTAAAAATATCTTAAATGAATTCCTATGTGTCTCAAAATGCACGATTACAATTGCAAAAGTTGGACATTCTTTGATTGTGTTGGATACAATGTTGTTGTACTGGAGTATTGAAATGTTTGAGATGGTTAAAGCTAGAAAGGATTTTTGTCCTTCTTTAAAGGCCCATTGAAAGATTTTTCAGTTTTTTTTTCTTTTTTTTTTTTTGTAATGTGGAATTACAACAAATTGACTAGAGTTTAGTTGAAATAAACTTAATACAATTCAATTTAACTGCACTGGACTAAATCAAATTTCAGTTTACTTGAATGAATATGACTTGAGTTGAATGTGTATAACTAAAACAAACTGTATCAAAATGTATTGTTCTAGACTTAAACTGAATAAAATATGGTAAAAATGCAAGAATTTGTACCAAAATTAGCCGAGCTGAGGTGCACTGAAAAAACGTTAAATAAACCAATTATTTGGTTTATTTCATTGCAATCCATTAAACTGGCATGAATCCAGTTGCATTTAATTACTGTTCGTTGTTGAGCTGAACTTACCAGATCTGAATTAAAACATGAAAACAAAACTATTAAATGAATTGGTTATTTTTAATTTCCTTTAGCTATGAGTGTGTGGGGCTGCATAGTTTTTTTTGTTCTGTGTGACCCTATGATGGATTGGTTTGTTCGGGGGTTACTCCACCTCTCGACTAACGACCTCTTGACATTACCCACGTCTGTGCAAGAGTAAGCAGGTATAGAATATGGATGTCCTGAACTGAAGTATGTTTAAGTATAATCTCTCACCGGAAAAAAAAAAAACTCAAAAACTAAACAGACCTGTTTTAAATACTCTTTGGTAACCGTCGACATCAAAATGTTGAATCGACACTTTATTTAAATAGACAGCATGTTGAGGCCTGGAAGGTGTGCGATATCTTTGGTGTTCTGTTCAGTTTTATTTCTTTATTTGACAAATTTCTCCTAGGGAGGACACTAAAGTATATTCTATTCTATTCCATGCAACAAAATATATTCCAAAAATATAAATAATAAAAAGGAAATACGCCATTTTGCTACCAGGTGAATGTAGATGGTTAGGAGAGTGAAGCCCTTTAATCTGTTAATTTATTAATCATTAAACATTATTACATTATTCATACTGGTGAACAAGGACCACTTCTACAGAGGGACGTTCACAACATACATATTACATTATTATATACAGTGCAGTGCATTACAGTGGATTGTTATATGTGTATTACCGGGATGGGGGGACAGGGAGACTGAAAGGAGAGAGGCAGAGGGAGGAAAAGAGGAACGGCGGAGGGTAAACTGGAGGGACGGGGGGTTGTAACAGTAAGCTGTCTGTTTTATTAGCTCTTTTTTTAATTATTTCTTTTTTTTCTTACCACAGTACAGTTTGTTCTATAAAAGAGAAAGAGAGAGCAAAAGAGAGTGTGAAAGAGTGAGAGAGAGAGAAAGAGAGAGAGAAAGAAAGAGTGCCACATTTTCACAGCTACTGTTAGGTGAACCTACTGGTTGTTTGACCCTTGTGGGGGAATATCAAATGAGAGACGTTTTGTCATGAGATGCTATAGAGAGATGCTATAAAACATTCTAAGATGTTCTGCCTCCTTCCAGCGCACCGAGACCTTGGAGGGCAGGTCAAAGGTCAAAGAACAGATCAGCGTGCATGCGTGCTGCAGACATTCAGACGTGTTCGGCCGTCAGAAGAAACGGCCGGCCCTCCGACGTTTTCCCCCTTCCGTGTTTAGGCATCATTTTTGGTGCTTTCCCTTTTTATTTATAAAAAATACAAAACATAACAGCGAAAAGAACTCTGTTGGTCGCTCCGTTTTTCTCGGGGGTTTTTTTCTTTCTCACACTGTTTCTTCTTTAGTTGTTCCTCTTCAACGCAACATGTTTATTTATTTCTTTTTTTTTCTTTACCCTCTTCCTCCAGTCTTACATATTGACAAAGTATACAATATCTTACAACTGAACAAGACTGAAAGATAACATTTGATTTGTCCAATCAGATACAAGGTCTGGCTCCTATATCCAATTAGAGAAGTCAACTGGAAGCTAGCCAGTATAAAGCAACACAACAAAAGCCTATGATGTGAGGGCAGCCATCCAGAAACAGCTCTGCATTAACACGAACAGCCGCCCTCTGGGACAATGGGCTCTGCTGGTTTGTCCAGCTTGATGTCAATCACTGGGAAGGTTCCGTCAAGAAAAACACACTGGGACTCCTAGCATCAGCGTCAGATCTGTAATTCTCAGTGCACGTTCTTGTACAATAGAACGAAACGGTGAATGAACATACATCAAACACAGCATCTATTTTAAACTCTATTTCGTCAATTAATTGACATTATTCTCTAAGTGCCTCCTCCTCTCCTGCTGTCACTTTTCTGACAGCCACTATGTGGTGCCAAACCCCTGCACCAAGAGCCTCTTTCCTGGCTCTGTGCAGTCCTTGCCTCTCGGGCATAAATCGTTTAATGGCGGGTGCTTCCGTATAGACAGAAGGCTCGTCTGACTGTGTTTTTGCCAGCAGCCACTAAAAGATTAAAAATAAGCTTGCCGGCTTCTCAAGACGCTTGGCTCTCGAAACGGCGCATCAGAAAAGCTGTAAAGGATACTGCCTTCGGGGTTTGCATCGTCCAGACTTTCCATCCCAGGTAGGGCGGCCGCGACTCGACGGAACAGCTGGAAAGAGAAATAAAAACGTGAAAAATAAATAAATAAAAAAAAAATATATATATATATATTTAGGAATATATATATAATATATATTTATATATAGGAAAGGATATATATATAAAGGATATATAAAGGATATATAA
>NW_015113780.1:180526-202015 GCF_001443285.1 Poecilia latipinna
TGCACTATTAGAAAAAAAGGTCCCTGGGTTCGAATCCCAGCCTAGGATCTTTCTGAATAGAGTAAAAATGTAAATTTTAGCATTAGAAATAATATTGTTTAGCATTCATTTCAGGAAGATTTGTTTTGTAGGGCATCCATTAAAACTGCACTTTTTCCTCTTCTTTTGCTCTAATTTTCATGAAATTAAAGCAAATACAAACACAACTAAAACAAATGGTGACGAGTCATTGTTGTTTTAAAGGGTTAAAGATATATAGACTTTTATTGGCTGATACATCTTGTCCATTATTTAGTTTTGTCTACATCTTAATAGATTTTTGAGACATCAGACATTGTTGCTATTTATCATCAATTACATCTATATAAAATACTATAATTGTCTTTGCCTGTCAATTTGCTTCAAAGTTGCACCATAAATGCGGTAAAAAAAAATAAAAAATACGGTGAAACAGCCAGGATCACCTGTTTGACATTGGAGCCTGTCTTGGCACTGGTCTCGATAAACATGACGTTCAACTCCTTGGCTCTCTGCTCTCCTTCCTCGATCGTGATTTGCCTGCGGGGGGGAAATCCAGCCAGACTCGACATCTGAGGCTGATTCATTCAGTTCTGACGTGTTGCTTTCAACAGCCTTGTTTTTTTTTTGGTTTTTTTTAAGCAGCAATTAAATGTTGGAGTTGAGTACAAAACAGAGTGCTTACCTCTTCTCCTCCAGATCTGTCTTGTTGCCCACGAGCATGATGATTACATCACTTCCTCTCTCCGTCCTGACGTCGTCAATCCATTTGCAGGTCTGCTGGAACGAATTTACATCTGTGGAGATCGATGCGTCAATTTAGAGTGTGCAAAAACACTTAGTTATTTAAAAAAAGAAAGGGCTCAATGTGGACTCACTTGTAATGTCATAGACGACCACCGCCACTGTAGAGTCCCGAATGTAGCTGGGAATGAGGCTCCTGAAACGCTCCTGTCCAGCTGTGTCCCACAGCTGCAGCCTTACCTGAATTTGAACACACACACACACACAGACACACACACACGCACACACGCGCGCACGCACACACACACACGCACACATGCACACTCTCAAGAGCTGTTTGTACATAAACTGTTAAACTTCACACAAGCTAAACACAAGTAAAGGTTTTTTTTTTTTTTTTTTTTTTTTTCTGCGGGATAAGCCCATATCAGCTCATGCAGGCTGGAAGGGGATAATATCCCGCGACAGAAATAGCATTTGCACAAGTTAAAGAAGATGATCCATGACTACAGCTTATTGCAAGGGAAAAAAAAATGTTCCAAAGCTCTTACTAGGAGAAAAAACCTTCAGATAATCATGTTAGAGCATAAAGAGAGCAGCGATTAAGCAAATCAAATCAAAGATTAGTCAAAACACAGCGGAAGCTATAGGACATTCAATGACATTGGCGTACTGAGACCCTAAAAGTGCAATGTTTCTACATGCAGGTTCCAGAATGAACATCAGAATTTCCTACTGTCCGGTCTTCCAGGTACATGGTCTTTGAGAGGAAGTCAATTCCAATGGTCGCCTGTGAGAAAAGAAAGGGCGAAAAACTGAGTGTTTAAACAATTTACTGCTCTAAGCAAAGTCATTTTTATGTATCTACAGAAATAATCAACCGAGCAAACAAACAAACAAACAAACAAACAAACAAAAAAAAAAGAAAACTCATAGTGCTATGATGCAATTTATTACATTTAGTTTGGTTATTATTAAAAAAAATACTTGATTGTATTATGACAAATCTGTTGAGTCACAATGCCGTTAATATGATTCATTAGTTCACAGTTTACATTTTAGTTCAATAACACTTATTAGTGTTATTCCTGCGCAAACAAATTTCCCAATCATTCAATACTGAAGTGCACTTACTGACCAGATCTATCTACTCAATCAATACTTCCTAACAGGTTCATTCACATGTTACACGTGCGTGTTTGAGCTCTGAGCCTCACCTGATACGTGTTGTCAAAACTGTCATACATGAATCTGGTGATGAGAGATGTTTTCCCCACTGAAACCAAAAACACACAGAAGTCGGTTTTGTTAGCTGAAACACTCAGTGAAATGTTTAATCAAACTATTTCTTCAAATGGAGTTGTTCTACGAAAGCTGTGTCAGGAGCAGAATATCTAACATTTGAAATGGTTTCTCAGAAAAAAATAAAAAATTAAAATAAGCGGGTCTGCGATTAACACACTTTGTCGTCCTTTTCTTCCCTTTCTCATCCACCCCTTTCCTTGAACTTTATCCTTCCATTTAATGAGATCTATATCACGTGGGCAAAAAGAATGATTAAGTCCATCCTACTAGACCATGTTATGCATACACTGCACCATGGACACAGAGTATGCATGGCAGGATAATGGCCTGCATGATATTGGATCAAAGTTGACGTTTACAAATGTGAAAATGAAGATGCTGAATACATTGTGCAGCTCTGGGGGAGACTGTGAGTAGATCAGAGTAAATTGCCTTAAATAGTTAGCTGTCAAAGAGAGTACATAACATCAGCAAGGTAAGGTGTTAGTATATGAGCCACACAAATTATCCTACGGCAGACAGCCCTCCTGGTGGTCGGCTACCTCCTACCCCTCTTTATTTCAACAAAAGTACTTTATTTGTTTTGTTGCCCTTCATAGCATGCTGATATTTTTAGTTCATTATTCGCTTCAGGTTTCTTATTCCTTACTCCCCTAAATATGGCCACAGAGTAACAAAACTCCTGAAATTCTGCTTTTGTTTCTTGTTTTATTTTGCCATGTGAATATTTTAAGTAGACCCCCATCTGGTCAGCCTTTTAGGAACTTTCTGGAAGAATCCGATTGGCTGAGATCCTGAAAAAAAAACATGTACCAAGCAATCCAACCTACAAAGCGAAAAAAAAAATGACAAATTCAAATGGTCAATATTCTAACAATGAAGGAAAACATTAAGTAAGGGAGGCAAACTGTTTGACTTCTGCAATTTTCTCCGACACACCTGAATTAAATGGCTCATCAGCATTCTAGCCCTGCAGAGGCCTGGTAATGAGCCATTCAATTGATTCAGGTGTGTTGGAGAAGGGAGGCGCCTACAGGTTACAGCATGGTAGAGCTGATGGACTGAACTTGGGCACCTCTGCTTTAAGAAAATGAATAAAACTAACAAGAAAATCTACTACTACTTCTAAAATATATAAGCAGTGTACAAATAAACAAGGGAATAACTACCCCTTAAACATCATTTAACGGAGATGTAGAATAAACATAGTCACATGCTGCATAGAAAATTTTACTCTGCATAAATCTGACAGCAAAGTGATTGCTAATTTCAAGTCTTAACAAAAGGTGATTTGGGCGTTCAGCCGTACTTACTGCATCCTTGCACCACAGGGCCAAATCACTGTCTCAAGGCTAATGGAAATTAAATTTAAAATGTACCTCTTCTTTGACATTTTAATAAATCATGTTTATAGTTACTTAACACTCTGATCGTCTAATTGTTTCTGAGACAGCAATTTATAAAGCAGCCAGAGGAGGAAACAACATTAGGCCTGCATCAGGAAAATGTGACACTGAAATGTTATTGCTGATAATTATAACAACAATATTAATTGGATGTAAACTACATTTTCCTTACTGCGCTATCTGAAGGGCCATTCACATAGGAAAGCAAAGTTTTGATGCACAACAGATAGAAAATATTGCATCCAAATTGTGCTTACTGATATTGCAATGATGATTGCTATTTGGCATGGTGCTGCTCTAGCAGGATTTGCCACATGAAACTCGATGTTGCCAAACAGATGAAGGACTGTAGTCAAGTCACGTGTACAAGATGTAATCAGGGTTTCTGTAATATTTTACCAATTGGCATAATGGATTTTCATTGGACTGTGTTTTATCATGGAGATCAAATAAAGGAATGCTTCTTATTGAACATGTCTATATAACTGAGTTCTAGGAGTATGATTTCTGGGTGTGAACTAAATTTTTTTTTTTTTTTTTGTCCTGAGTTTACATTCGTTGTGAAGTGACATTATATAGATCAAATAAGTGAACTGAAATGAACTAATCTCAATTAAGATATTTAGGAACATAAATAAATGGACCAAAGTGGGCCTTGTGCTCCCCATGCTCATTTACATCAATCCACAGGAAGATTTTATGTCACATCTGCACACAAGTGTGGATGGAAAGCGTATATGTCCAGCAGGCCTCCTTAACACTCCAGCCTTGAAGCCTTATTGAAGCGATAGACCACACCAGGCCTGTCTTCAGCACCATGGACAGCAAACATTGCAGTACAGGCCACACAAACACACACTCACACAGATGCTTTTAGTCGACACACTCTCCCACAGAAATAAAACAGACACACACGTACACACACACACGTACACACACACACACACACACAAACACACTAAGAAATCACAGACCTACTGTCACATCAGATCTGGTTATCCTTTCTTTATCATTGTTGTTTTTATAGGATATCGACTTTTTTTTTTTTTTTTTTTTTTGCCCCTTTTTGGTGCCTAATATCTGAGCATGTCTTCAGGCACTAAACCTTTATTGATCTTCTTCTTGTGAATTTATCCCATCGCATGAAATCACAGACCTTCTTACCCTAAAAGAAAGGATTATTGATAACGCAGTATAATCTTTCAGCGATGTCAAGCCTTTCTTGTTTTTCTGGGATAATTTATGGGACAGAGCAAGAGACTGCGTGCTTTGGAGATGCTACAGACATCGGCAGTCTAGGGTGTGTCCCGAACTGACACATGGGAGACTGTTTGTTACCCTATCTAAAAATACAGAAAACTGACCAAGGGGAGATATTTGAAATGTTTTCATGCAACAATCATGTGGGATGTCAGGAAAAGGGATTGGAGATTAAAAAAAGGGAAACGATAAGGAAGATATTTCACGGTCACTGCAGCACATCAAAACATCCCCATTCATTTCGCCTGCTATGATACGAGTTAGGAGCTTTTGCGACAATACACATCCGCTCATTCGCAATCACATTTCCTGATGTATAAGTTGAATTTACGCGTATGCGGCTTTTTTTCTTCTTCTTCTTTTTGTCTTCCGTTAATCAAATTATCCTGGTCCCACTGATGCTGCCAGCACTAACATCGGCATCACATACACCCAGGCCAACATCTTCTGGATTCAATTTAACCTCTTTAACATGTCAAAAAATATGATTATATACGTATTCTTCGTCATGCACACACACATGTTCGACGTCCAAACCTCTCACCGATCACTGACTCACCGCTTTGCTCTCCCAAAAACACGAGTTTAAATTTCCTCAGGGGATTCCCCAAATCTCCTCCGGCTGACATGGCGGCAGATTAAAAAGTCTAACTTAGATTTTTTTTTTTTAAATATGTATTTTATGTATATTGTTCTTCTTTATCGGCCTGCGTCTCTCTCTCTCTCTCGGCTATGGGTGCGCAGGAGGATCCTCCTCTCCTCACAGAATGGTGGGAATGCAGCTCAGCGTCGTCCTGTCAGTTTAGGTAGCGTTTGCGCATGCGCGACCTCACCTCTTTCAAATCCCTCACCTTTCCGTTCGTATTCAGAGATGATTTTCCTTCCTCGAGATGGAAACGTAACGAACAGACACGGTGACGGTAAAACGTCATCGATAGAAATTAAAATCCAGTTGACATAGTCGTCTGCCCCAATATAAATGAGCTAATTGGCTCTGAATTCATGTATCAAGTTAAAATCATGGCCTTCCTTTTTTAAAATAAGAATCTCTAAGTAGACAGCAAACACATTTTTGATTAAGACAACCTTTCTGTGCTTAAAAGTATCGTTCTGTATTGGTCTTGTATCTTAAATGCCGTGTTTTTATTTGCTGTGATAAGTGATATAATTAGGGATATAATCTTAGTTAACCCTTCCATGCATGAATTATGATCCTTTATGTCAGGATTTTTTTTTCCAATTTATTATTTTTATTTTCTTAAGGCATAAAAAAGTTGAGTGAACAAATTTTGTAAAAAAAAAAAAAAAATCTACAATTTTTTACGAGGTGATTAGTTGTAGTTTTCTCCAAATACAAAGTTGTTATTTGGAAAATACATCACTAAAATTAATTAATAGGGGTTACATAATATCACCTTTTTTTTTTTACCTGCAAGAGTCCTCTAAAGTAGAAGTAGTGGATATTCCTGAGTAGCTTTTTTGTTTGTCTGCCACATTAGATTTAATAAATATTTTTTTTGCACTTAACAGTGGTTGGCCAGTAGTTGATAGTGTATTGTATGATTTATTGGTGTCCACTTTTGTGGTCCGTGTGCATAAAAATCAACGTGAAATACAAGAAAATGCCTTTAAGATAACTATCCACTGCAGTGACAGCTATGCATGAAAGGGTTTATTGTGTTCAACAAAACTGCAGTTGGAAACCTTGGACATCTGTAGACATTTAGTGTTTAAAAATCTAAAATTCAAACGCATTTTCTCTATTTCCAGAATTGGTGAAGGTTCTTCAAAATACTGAAGTATTTTTGTTTGCAATAACTGATCATCAACAATACTTTCTCTGTGTTTTATTTAGGATCCATCTAAAGCAAGCTCTTCAATGTCATTTTGTCCAAACATACTCCCCATCAAACTTTAGCTCAGTGTTCAAAGTCAAACAATTCTGCCTCTTTCTCTTTCCAGAAAGCAAAACTGCGATCAATATATTTGCATATATCTTCATTATTGAAACAGGAAACGTCCGCGTCACTACCGCTCTCATCTGGAGTTGCATTTTGGACTATAACCTTGGGTACAGGTTTAAAGTCTGGCACCAGTGACGACTGGCAGCGACACGGTGTCGATTCGCCGAAGAATTGATGTTTGAGGTCTTCAAAGCCGTCGCTCCACTGCCGCCTCCCAGACTGAATTTCCTGGAGAACGGCCTTGTGGAAATCCCGCACCTTCTCCCAGGGGAAGAAGCTGACATGGTCAAAAACCTCAAAGCAGAGGAGATGTCTCATCTTCCTCTCCTCAGCAGACAGGTCTTGTTCTAAGATGTGGAAATAACCCAGCATGAAGAGGTCGAGGGTCAAGCTGTCGTGACTCATTGAGACTCCATCGGTTTCTGGCAGGAACTGCTCTGGGGAGTAGGTAAAGTGGGAGTTACATGAACTTTGTGAGGAGACCAACTGGGATTTTGGAGTGTACTTTAACGCCAGCTTATTCTTCCAGGAGTTTAACATTTTGTCCACGGCACCTCGTTGCTGGCAGAACCGGAACAGAGAGTGGGGTTTCTGTTTCAGCTGAGCTGTAGCCACTTTCCCTGATGCTGCAGGTTTTTCTTGTCTCTGTCTTGCTGCTCTCATTGAGATGGCATATGCAGACTTTTTCCAGTGACTCAGGAATAACACAACTATCCGCTCTTTCCTTAAGCTGGTGGTCTCCATCACAGCTCCACAGGTTTTAATGGCGCCATGACTAAGGAGTGTGTTCACGTCATCACTGCTTCCTGCTGATGGTCCAACCCAATTCTTGCCCTTCAGCCGCTGTGCTCCATGTACAACCCCAGCAAAGGGATAAATGCTTCCAATCTGACCCTCAAAGTTGGACCTGAGGTTTTTCACTGACACACCAGACTGCTGGATCTCCCTCTCCACCTTCTCTCTCTTTTCTCTATTGCAGCTGCTGCTCTCCAAGCGATGGCTGAAAGCAGACGCCATCCCAATATGGGGTATCCTACATCCACTGGATGTCTCCGCAGGTGCAGACTCCTTTTCTTGCATCAATCTCGAGTCCAAATCAATTTCAGAGGCAATTATATTTTCTTGCAAACTCTTCATGCCTTCGACCATTCCTCCCACCGACCCCCACTCGCTTTCTTTTCTCTGTGTTTTAGTCAGATTGGCCACCAGCAGAGACATGTTCTTGACAATCTCTGAGACACGATCGCACCAGACGGGTAGAGTCAAGGGTATTTTTCCCTCAGAGTCCATTCTTTGTAGAATCTCCTTGTTGAGGGAAATATTAACGATAGGATCAGGCAAGATTGCCTTTAACTCCTCGGTTAGCCTGGTCAACTCTAACTCATAAGCCTGGCAACGTTTCTGCAGAGAAACAGACTCAATTTGCTGCTGCAAGAAAACCAGATCTTCCTCTTTTAGGAGTTCACCAAAGGGCCCTAAGATGGCGTTGTGAGTCTGGGAGTATTTCCAGGAATCCAGTGGCATGTAGCCATTCAACATATTCTGTAAAAAACCAAAACAATAAAAAAATAATTCACAATTCTGATGCATGATTATTTGTTTTTAAATAAAAGTTTAGCATTTTGCACAAAAGTACAGATGATAATAATGAGGTTTAACATCTGATGACATACATTACTTTGACAAAAGTATTGGATCAAACATCCAAATCATTAAATTCAGGTGTTATGCACACTGTTTTGTTAAAGAATGTGAGATCTGTGAATTTCAGCATTGAAAGACTGTGATTGGAAGCCACCAGCACAATAAGTCCATATGTAAAATTTCCATCAAAGGGATTAGAAGCAACAGTGACTCATCCACAATGAAAAAGAAGGTTGATAAAGCATATTATGTGCAGAGTTCATAGAGTTTTGCTATTTTTTTCAAGCTCGATAGTTTCAGACCTCCAAAGTCCGTGTGGTTTTCCAAATAGTAATTTTTCTGTCGTTTCTCTCAACGTTATCAAAACTGGACAGAAAACCATTAATATGTTTCACTCAAAATCTATATAAACATCGCTCTCTCTGGGGCTGCTTGCATTAAAAAACATCTCATCTTTCGAGGATTGTCAAACTAAAAAGCATTTACATTATTATTTGGATATTCACATTATTGGTTGTTTTCTTTCTAAAACAATGTGTTCTGTTTTGTTTTTTTGTTGTTTTTTTTTCCACACAAAATAATGAAGGAGTACCTGTGCCTCCTCTACCTCTTCATCTTGCATCCTGACCTGGAGCTGCCGAACCATCACCTGCCGTTTCCATTCTGGTATGGGGCGTCCAGTTTCATCGTGGGTTGGCACCAGCGAGTCAATGTCAGCCAAGATCATGTTGACACTTGGTACCTCCTCCTGCACCTCCTCGCTGTCAAGCCACTATTGGTTTTCAATGACACAATACAGAGTGACGCCACTGATGTCCGGATATCTAGCCATGCATAAGATATTTCAATTTTTGACAAACTGCAGTTTATCCATTTGATTTCATTGCATTTGCAGGCGCCTTTTAATCGCTTAAATTGCCGAACACTGTTTTTATCTTTGTAATTAAGTAATTGCGATTCTTCTGGCAAGAGGATATATATATTTTTTTTATTCAGGATGATTTGAACTTTTTAGGAGGGTGTAATGTTCACTTGGAGGGCTGCGCCACATGACTCACAGTTTGCCCGGTGAAGACTGCAGTTAAGCCGGCATGCTTCAGCGATTTAATAGGCTTCATCCGAGACATCGGCGTGAGGTCTCTCTCTGGAGGCCTCAGGTGATTGAAGGATGTCACCACTGTAAGCAAATACAACAAAGGTGAAAGGTCAAATCATATGGTTTTACCAATGTGGCTTAGAGCAATGAGTGAAAGTCTGTTTTGAAATGTGTGAACAACATATTTAAAATTATATAATTTCACATTTCCTTTCATTGTTGTATCAAAGTCAGATTTCTGAGCTGAGCTGTGGATTTCTGTAGCTTCTCCAGAGTTACTGTAGACCCCTTCACTGTGTCTTTGATTAACGCTTACCTTTCCCAGCCTTGAGTGGGCAACCATTTATTGGTATGTTTGGACACATACTATACTCTTCCTATTTTTTAAGCAGTTCCATGTGAGATGTTGAAAAATTATATTAATTTACAATCCAACACAGATTTAAACGTCCCCACAGTTTCACCACTGATGTGGGTAGTGTGTCCCTTGCTTGTCGTGATGCTTTTGCGGCTTGACCGAAGCCTCAAAAACATCACGATGAAAAGCTATGAAATCACAAAGACAGACTTAATTAGGCGAGTTCTGAAAATAACCGGTTGCAATTGATTTTATTTATGTGTACCAGAGTTTATGAGTATGCCATACTTTCAGATTTTTATTTGTAGAGGAAAAAAAAAAAGAAAATTATGTCTCCCCCTCACTTAAAAAAATAACTTCTTTGTATTAAAATTCAAATAAAATCCAATGAAACTTGTAGTTGTAGTCTGGCAGTAGCATAGCGATATCTCTGGCCTCATTACCTGAGGAGGCCAGTTGAACCTGCTGCATGGACCCTGTAGGGTGTTTTTTCGAGGAGGCAGCAGGGGTCGGAGAGGTGGAGGTCACAGGAAGTGGGGTGGGGTGGCGAGGCAGGGGGAGAACCTCCTTCACTGGCTGCTGGGGAGACACACAGCAGGCATGAGCAATGCTCTAAAGGACAGCCAAACCAACATGCAGCTTTTGTTTCAATATGTTCTGGTTCCAAAATCTTCCTTTAATGCTACCTTACTTGAGTGTTAATCTTCAACGCAATGTAGCAATTAGCGGCTCCATCAAATGCAACTATTTATCCTGTTCTTAAAGCATTTCATTTTCCTTCCACTGAGGTGGTTTTTATTTCAGATCGATGGTCACCTTATTGTTCTCCATTCTTCTTCTTCTTCTCCTCCTCCTATCTCACACTCTGGCAGATCCAGGAAGCAGCAGCCCCTCTTTTGAAAAGACAAAAGAGACCAATATAACATGAGAATAAGGAAATGCTGCAGAAATGAGACACGGCTTCACAACAATCAGCCAGGAGATGAACGTTGTCTAATAGCAAACACACACTGAGTTAATGTAAACACATAGGCTGTAGTGCTCGAAACTGAGACAGGAAGTGGTGAAACTGGACCCTGGGCAGTGGATGTATAGTAGCCCCCAGCAGAGTGCAGGAGAAAGCCTGTTGGAGCAACTGAGACACTGCTTTGAATACTGAATTCAAACATATTATCTATTTCAAGCCATGTTTTGATTTATCCACATGTTGAACTGCATTATTCTGGCAGCTGTGTGTATTACAGTGTTAGTGCTTTATATAATTTTAATGAATTTCTCAGTGCAAGTTTCCTGTATTACAATGATTAATAAAGCAGAGTAATTTGATAATTTAGAAAAGCTACGTTACATAGTTGTCTTAAAGAAACCTCTTTAAATAGCAACTTAGGTAACTATTTTTTTTTTTTTTTAGAAAAGTCTCACCTTTAATTGATCCAAAATTCAAAAACGATAAGCAATATTACAAACATTCCTCTGATAATTGTAAGCAAAATTCTACTCACACTTACATTTTGCTCCTCTGCAGCGTAATGAGGATGCCAACAGCACTGACAAGAGAAACATTCAGCTGAAAACACAAGAGAAGAAAACACACACGTCTCGCTCTTTACCTTGTAGAAGCCCAGAACCAATAAAGCCAGTGAGCAGCATCACCTGGATCCAAACCTCAGACAGGGGGGCCCTCTGAGTGTGCATAATTAAAGCAGTGGGATAGGATGACTGGGACCTGGAGGTATAGAAACGATAGCTCTGTGAATGTATGTGGGGGACAAAATGCTGTAGAGTACTGAACACACACCATCAGGTGTAAGTGTGTGTGTGTGTAGAGGGTACATGATTAGTGCAGCATGCCCCTTAAAGGTGGTAGTATGTCTTTCCCCAACACTTGCAGTTGGTTTGTGTCGATTTGGCGACCCCTACTGGCACTAGTCTGAGAATCACAAAGCCATGGGCACCATTTTGTGGGTCACGATAACGATGAACTGAAGGACAGCGGCGCATCACCAGAAATTATGTATTGGATACAAATATTTGTTGTATTAATATTTCTATCTTGTACATTTTCTAAGTAAAAATAATTGTGGTACCCAAAACTACCACAGTTCTTCTGAGGCCTTTGGAGGGTATTTTGTAACCCTGCTGTCCGGTCCTTATACTTTCCAGTACATAGAATCATATAATTATCACTAAAATACTGTTGCAGGTGAGACAAACCGAATATATCTAATATTATTCAGATATTCAGCTAAAGAATTGGAAGCAGTTTGTGTCGTTGTGGCAGTCTGCTCATAATGGTGTATATAGTAAAATTGTTCTTTCCTAGATTTTCAATTATAAAAACAATACTTATCTTATGCCTGAATGATTCATGGGTCAAAATATCATCTTTAAAAATAAATAGATCTCAAAATGGTCAGATTTAAAAAAAAAAAAAAAGTCAGCTGCAAGAGTCAGCAGACGTGACTGTGTCAAATGTCCCATTGTGCAATTTATAAAGAGCCTCTAAGTGTAAGGTTCACTGCTAGATAATATTTCAAAGGGTTACAAGAAATACTTTGAACTTTGAAAGTAAATGTTCAAAAATTAACAGATGGATGAAGAAGTTTGCACAGAACTCATTAAGTAATGACTCAGTTACAGAGCTTAGTTACTCTTGTCCTCTTTTCTCTCTTTCACTGTCATCACAATTAAAAAAAATTTCTGTTGTTTCAAACTTTTTTTCTTTTATCAGATCTGATTTACCCACTGCCATAATTAAACTTACTCAAAAATGTGCCGTCACTGTAAAACAGTACAGTGTGTGTGTACATAGGATGTTGAGACAAACGCAGGAAGAGAAATGTGAGAGGCAACGGCCTCTGCCTCTGACTGGGGCCTCTTTGTATCAAGCCCGCGTTTTCTTACCTCTGTTAATGGGACTTTAGTGTTACTGTGTTGCAGCAGAGAGAACATGATGATAATGTAATCAATAATAGAAGTCCTGCAGAGAGAACGCCTCACAAAGGCTTAGCCCATGTGTCCACCCGGAAGAACAGCACAAACTGTTACGCAACACACACGAGAAGAGCCATTATCCATTAACAGGGTCAGTCTGTCCGCCCAAACACAATCATTTAGAGACGTTCGAGGTTTAAGACATTTTGTTTGACAACCTGAAAACAAAGATGATTTTATATGTTTGTGCTATAGGAAAGTTAATTTGTTTGGGACTAATTGAAATAAGTTAAATAGATTAATTACACATTAATTGATCTTTTCAAGCCTTTAAGTTCTGTTAATTATCATGATTTTCTAATGAAAACACAGTCATATTAAAAATATTAGTGTGGTATAACATAATCTGCTAAAAAGAATTTCAGGACTTCTAATACAAATCAGGGAATTTTATATTTAAAAATATGTAAGCCATTTTTTGACTGGGGACACATAAATGACATTTAAATCTTTTTTTTTTTGTTATTTCAATAATATTTCAATATTCGTTTTATTGGAGAATCTACTTTAAGTAAAAGGGACCCAATCCTAATCTGTGAGCAACTATAGAGGCGAAATATTTAAAAGTTTCCCAATCCTGTACCTTCAATAAGCTTGAGCAATACAAACTCACAAAATGTATAAAACACACAACAACACACAAATTGTGCATAAGTTTCAACACTCATTTATTTATTTGTTTGCCTTATTTCTTTGACAATTGCCGTTATGTGTTCACAGACATGAGAAAGAACTCCAGAACACTCAAAAGATAAACTGTGTTTAGGCTGAGACCTGCTTCTGTCAAGTGACGCCGAGCAAGAGTAAAAAAAAAATTCCTGAACCGTCCCCCCAACTTTTAACACGAAGACCTCATCCACACTGAGCAAACGGGTACAAAACAAACCCCTCCTCACTATTCCTCACTCTGCCGGGACACTTGACAAAGCAGGAGACAATTTGATGATACACAGAGGAAAAAAGGAGTTAATACCGTCTGTGCGATAAGACCCAACACGGAAATCTCAGTTTATATACAAGACAGAGCCGAGAGGAAGGTTTCCAGTTAATTGTTACGGGAATCATGAATGACGATACTTTACAAGCAGCACTTCGGGAGTGGAAAGCTGTTGTCATTAGCGAGCTGTAAGGCAGGAGAGAAGGACAAGATCCAGTGAAGAAAACAGGACCAGCATGCTTCGATCCTCAACTGTGACAGATAAAGCAAAGCCAGATAATAAACAATCAACTCATATGTCATTTAAACAATTACTGCTTCGATCTCAGAACTTTGTACGTGAAAGTCTTGCACTTTTTGGACTTGAAGCAACGCAAACCACCTGCTTGAAAAATAAATGGTTGTTTGAACTGCGATGGTACTTTGTCTGCGGGAAGCAAAAAGAGTTTTAATCTTTTTTTTTTCTTTTTTTTTTTAAGATTATGACCACAACAGAATTGAAAACAAATCATGGTTTTCAATTTAAAAAATAGGTTAATAACAATAAAACTAATAAATAAAGATGCATTGTGCACAAGTGCCAAACAGGTCTAACAAACATTCTGTTCATACAATTTTGTTAAAACTTCGCATCAGTTCCATCTATCACCAGATAACGAAGAAAAAACCCCAAACAAAATGATTATACCAAGATGTCCCAAATATTAAATGCCAGACAGTGTGTTTTATACATGCGATATTATAAAACATGACGAGGCAGACAACTGTCACAGCGTTAGGCTGCATTGCTCAACAGGTTGGTTGACCTGTGGCACACAGACTCACTTGTTTGCTGACTAGAAGTCAAGTTTACCCACAATCTGGTCCTGGCAGGACAAAAGGAAAGCAAATGGACGACTGGGAAAGATGGGAAAGATGCTTTATGTCGACCTATTATGCTTTCTGTCGCATCTAAATCTGTCCTTCACCGACACGTTCAAAGTAATATTTTGGGCCATCTTGGTAAAATACAGGAGCGTATCACCAACGGTAAAGAATCTCTGGACCTGAAATTCATTGCGACAGACAGCTAATCATACTGTCCCACATTCTGCCACAAGTCTCCGTCTACGATAGGTTAAAAGTGTTTAATCCATAATGTCGATCAAAAACTAACGAGTCTACTTATAAAGGCAAAACTTTTACAGTGCTTCAGGGTTCTTCGATAATATGTACCCCCCAAAAACATTGACGTAAATCATGAAAAAAACTTCTTTTTTTTTTATCACTTGTAATTAGCTTCAGCATCGCTATTTAAAGCTGAGAGGGAATAAGTAGAGAGAATGGGGTGAAGAAAAGGAGGCACTACACGGTGCAACATGCTCTCAACCAATCAAAGGTCCGAGTTTTTACACCAAATATGTCATTTTAGTCTGTGTTGCAGCTCTAATTGAGAAAATAAGTGCTTTGCTCTGTTTTTATTTATGGATACTTATTTGTAGGTGAAATAGAAACTGGAAATCATGAGGTCAGTGTTCCCTAAAGAGGGAACCTCTGTGACTTACCCAAGTAAAAGGGCAAACTGATGAGTTGTTTTTTTCTCTTATTATATATGAAGCTTTAATAAAAAGATATAACGAGCTTGAAAATAAATTTTAAAAAAACCATAAAATCTATGTCGCTTACTCATCTTCACAGGTGACAAAACCACATTTTATGAAGCTCAGGCTGTGATGATCTTCGTTCAGGGAAATGGCAACCCTGATTTGGTTGATTATTTTTCTTTGTAAGCCTCAGGGTGATATTTATGTTTTAATCAATTTTCTTCACAAAGTGAAATTTTCAACATAGAAAGTGCATTGTAAAGTAATATACCGGCTGACACATACGCGCAATAGAATATGACACAGAACGGTGCTTTGGTTAAAATAAAACAGTAAAAAAAAAAATGCATTAATTCAATAAAGACTATAAAGTGCCATGCAACAAAACAGCGGTCTTGTCACAAAATAAATAACAGTGCAGAAAATATACAATAGCTTGAAATAAACAAAGACATACCAAAATGCCAGGCAAGGACAAAAGTTATCTCTCCTTATAGTGAATTATTTTCGCCTTAGTTGAGCCAATGAATCCAGTTTTCACAAAATTATTCAATGAGACCAACACAGGAAGAACGTCCCCTCGCCCTTTCAGGTACCTTCTCATGCTACTTTTGAGCTAAAATAACGAGGAACAGTAGTTTGTTTTTCCTCTTTGCCATCTGATGTTTCTGCAGTGAAGAATTTCATGCTGCATCAAGCAGATCCAAACTGAGGTATTTTACAGTATATGTATGACGTATATGAAGCTATCATCCCCACACTGTACACAGGTCTACACAGAGAAGAATTCAGGTTGATGCTTTCCTTTTGCCTTTCTGATGCAGTAAGTGGTAAATGTCTGGTTTACTACAAGTACCTATTTTTAGTAATGATAAAAGAGGAACTGGTCACATATCTTTTTACAGGAAACGGGGTAGTCTTACGGATAACCTATTCCTACGAGTACACTGAAACTACTCAGAACAAGCCCCAAACGTCCATCAGAAAAACAAAGTTAATAATCAGGTTCGCGTTGTTAGTTTTCCTTGTAAACTCTTCTAAAGGTCAAAAGGGAGCATATCATGCAAGGCTGGAGGAGGCGACTGCAAAAACAGACCAAGGTCGGGTTCTCGACAGAGTAATCGAGTTATTCTTGAGACAGGGCTGGTCATCGTATCTATGGAGACATTTGCTATCAGGTTTGTGTTTATTAGAGGAGAACGCTGACGCGAGCTTTTGAGATTGTTTGTTCTTTTGCTGTTTGTTGTTCCTCGAGGCTGGTTCACCTGTTAGATCCGCTGAGCAGCCGGGAGCGACTGGACTGACTTTCTCCTGGAGAGCTTGGACCTAAAGGAAGAAAGAAAGCAGAGTGGCACCTTATGTGTATCATGTTGGCAAATTACATAAAGGAATATTTTTACTGGTTAATGTCCAATGAGTTCAAGGAAATGTTTATATGTTTTAATAAAAATTACAAAAATTTTAGTACTGACTAAAATGGACTTACAATAACTTTCCATTAATTAAGGTAAATAAGGCAAAATAAGCTACATACATTTTTTTTTTCCATAAATCCTTTGTGTATAGCTTTGAGTTTAGGAGCTAGAAAGAAAACCCAAACAGATTCTCTTTCTAGCTCACTTTCATGGATAACAAGAGGACCAAGAGGGACATGCAGACATGCCACAGGCTGGAGACTCATAAAGCCCATCGGTTTTTTTGGGGGTTTTTTTCCTAATAGATCCAGGTTGCGCTAACATCAGCACTGTCTGGTGGATGTTGTTCCATAAACAGAAAGCTACTCATTTCGCTAATTTATGGTATGAATCTGTTGCTTAAAATAAATTTGACAGAAACAACGAGAAGCAGAAAGTTATTTAAAAGGAAACTGGATGCCAGGCTGTGAAAAAGTGAGAGAAAGCTAGACATTCAGCAGATAACAAGAGTGTTAAGTACAGCAAAGTTACTCCGATTGCACAGTCATTCTCAAAACTATGCTGGTTTTGAAAATGCTGGCAGCCATTTAGAAATCTCAGATTAAGATGAAGGTAAGAGCTACATTCTTTCAAGAATATACAAACATAAACATCTGTTTTTAAAATGATAACTATTTTAACTGTACTGAGCTCACTAATCACCACCAGAAGATGCTAAAAGATAGTTTAGCATGGTAATATATTTATAGTTTTAATATAATAGTAAAAGTCTATTGTACAGTAATTAATTAATTAAATAATAATCACCAGTCAAGATAAGGAGGCTTGAAGAGACTATTTCCCATTTTGTATTTATATTCAAGGTCTTGGAAAACATTTTTAAACAAGGCAAAATAAGTATAATCAGATCAAATCAAACCAAAATGATCTTATTGGTGCAATTCTAGAATTTTTAGAGTGATATACAGGAATCCTTTCAAAGAAACTGATAAAACTTGCCAGATGGCTTAAGATATAACTTAACTCTAGCACCACCACCTACCTGATGGTACCAGCTAGCAGAGGGTTAAAGGCGTACAGCCAGTCATGCATCTCTTTGTCGTTGGCGGCCTGCAGCAGTATCCCACGATGCTCAGTGCACACCGCAAACGTGTTAGGGGTCTGCAGACGTAACATACGTGGTCAGTGGTTACTTAAGTTCATCTTCTGTAACAGCTAATCTCTGTTGCCGAAGAAACGTTGACGCATACCCGGAGTAATGTCTGTTTATCTTCACTGTATTCCACTTTAGCTGAGGACAGGTTGATGACAGCCCTCTCCACGTTGTCCCTCTCGCTGCGGTACAGGTAGACGTAGGGTCTGCGCACGACCACATAGCGCCTCACCCAGCCGCTGCTGTGGGGCTCCAAGAAATGCAGGTAGCCCTTCTTTGACACGATGGGGCTGGATGGACAAAGAAGAAAATCAGCATGTTTTCATAAAATGTGCTCACTGTTTTAATAAACGCAATTTGAATATTTTCCACAGTGACACAGAATTGAAACCTGATTGTTTTGCCCACCTGACGCGAATCTCTTGTATGTCAGGAACAAAGGTGTATCCTCTCAGAGCTTTCTTTCTGTCCACTGGGCTGAACGGGTCCAGGTCCGGTGTCGATGCTCCTGAGCTCGGTTCGGTGAGCCTGCACGAACAGCAGGTTGAAAACCTAGCCTAGCACCTCTAGATCGTTTTAAGATCAGTCGTAGCATATTTTAGTCTAGAATAACTGAATTCTTTCAAACATCCAAAATAAATCATATGAAAAACCACATTTACAAAAATAGATCATTTTATTAAATAAACCAACACTGAAACTAAACTTCTTCATTCCAAAGGGTTGAAAAACTGGATTTTACTTACCGGATGTCAAAATGGCCATCGACCAATGAGGGGCAAGTAGAGGAGGGAGTCAGTGTGCTCAGGCCAGAGGAGGACGAGTCCCTCATGAGTGACGCAGACATTTCTGAAAGCTGAAAATCGGCCACACACACACACATACACACACACACGCACACACACGAGGGAAAACAAGGAATCGCAACAAAAGGAGGGACAAATGCAGATAGAGACAAAACATATCAGCAAACATTTAAACAAGGACAACAGAGACATGCATTCAGAGAACATCTAGATCAGTATTTTTTTGTCGCTCTTTATAATGTACATAAGAACCACCACTGGAATGTGAATCTGTATATCTAAGAGCCCCGTCTTGTAAGAATGCAGCTTTGTCACATTAGTGTGTTAGTGGAGACCTCAGAGTGTGTAAAGAGGGAGTTTATTTATGGATGAAGTTAGGGGAACAGACAAGGGGATGAATTAGAAAAAAAGTCATGAAGACATGGTTTTATGAAACCATATTTAATCTTCAAATCTGACTCGTTTGCTGTGAGGAGATTTCTGATCTGCACATTCAAGCACCTTTAACATCCCAAGACCCTAATGGCACTGTTCCAATGGACTGCCTCGTTTATTCAAGTAAGCTGCAGATGTGGTTTGGCTAATGACAAAGTTAATCACAACCACATGCAAAGCGCCTTGGTGTAAAAGTTCAGGATAAAGGTTTCGCTTGAACTGCTGCTGGAAATGCGTTGCCTTTATTTATTCGTTTGTTTTGTTTGTTTTCTGATGGTGATGAGCGCAAAGCACATGGGTGTGGTAAGAATCCTGACCAAAAATAATAACTATAATTCACAATTAAACAAACCACACTGGCTTGATAAAACTGGTCACAGCAGAAGTCCAGTAATTTAACCGGGACGTCTCACATTAGTAACTTATGTTGTAAAACATGAGTTACTCAGTCTGGCTCCTTTCTCTGCTAGACGCAAATAAAATGTTATAAAATGTTCCTTTAGGAGAGGTAAGTATATTAACTGTAGCTAAGTCAAGTGTTAAAATAAAATAAAAAATCGCTAAATATCTCTCTAAAAGCAAGTGTGAACGATGGATGCAAACACATTAGCTGATAGTGATTAGACACCAACAGTTTTTAAAGTTTAAATATTTAGTAAAGATCAAACTAATGGGTCAGGTTAGAGGGCCTAGGCTGGGGCTCACCTTGCTTTCACTGGCACTGCTGCTCACCTGGCTGTACTCTCTGTTGAACGTGTGCATCAGCAGGCGCAGACACTGCGCAAAAGACAGTAAAAAACGGCATTCGATAAGCAACGGGATGCACAAAGACCGGAGCAAAACAGGGGGCAAACATTAAGCTTTAGCAGTCACCTTAGCAGCTAGCTCCCTCTGCCTCTGGTTGGGGCTGTCAGGAGCGGGGCTGCTGCTCGGACTGCTGCTGAGGACGGGGCTCTTTGCAAAGTCACAAATGTCGCCGCTCTTGTAAAGCGCGTCCTGCCCTGCCTGCAGAGTTGCCTCGAGCTTTTCCCTCAGCAGGAGGTAATGCCTGGTTTTCTCCACCTAAAACCAAAACAAACAAACAAAGAAAAAACAGCTAATTGCAGGTGAATTTATACAGTATTTAAAAAAAGTTTACTTGTAATCAACTGCTATTAACATATTAAAAAAAAGCATTCTTTCAATATCTAAACCTAGCTGCTGGATTCATGTTCAGTTTGCGTTTTTTCTTTTTTTTTTAACTAGTTCTTTATGAATATATTTAGTTGCACAATATATCAGGAAAGATAAATACGGAAAGTGTACCTTTAATGAAATGTCACAATCATGTTAAAATCCTGTAATTATTAAATATGAAATATAATAAGATGAGTGGGGTGTTCGACTGAGGATATTGCCACCAAAAATATTAGTTACTAAATTTGCATATGTAGCAAAATACTCCCTCTTTCAAATAAAATGTGCCCAATTTGTATAATTTTCTACTTCTAATTCAGCTTTTCAGTACAAGCTATGTACCACAGACTGATGTTAAACAGTCATAGAGTGTTGGAAAATACTAAATGTAATGGGATTAAAGAAATGTTAGACATTTCCCATTTTTCTTTTTTTTAATTTTCTTATTGTGTGTTAAAACGGACCTCCTGCAGTAAGCTGAGCTTCTCCAGCTCCCACTGGTGGTCAAGGATGAGGCTGTCGCTGCGGGGTCTCCAACCCGCCAGGTTCTCCTCTCCTCGCACGTAGGCCACAGAGGTGTCAAGGACACGCCTGCGACGACGCTGCATTCCTGACAAAGGGAATTGACAGAGAAGAGGATTTCAGTACTAAAAATGTTTTAAAAAAGTATATAAATCATATGAAAAATATATATTTTTTCTTTTGCACGGATAACTTTCTTAATTTAATCTTTCATCACCTGGACTTCCGTTGTCTGCAACGTGGCAGAGAGTGACCTCATAAACTCCAGTGACACGATTACTGAGAAGGGGGGGGAAAAAAAAAAAAAAGTCAGCATTTAAGACGTGATTCCCAGACGCCGTTTATGAGACCATCAGGTAACCTGGACCGGTTATCCGTGGATACGTACCTCTCTGAGGGCCTGAGGCAGCCGGTGCTGAAGAAGTTCCTGATGGATCGGGAGGCTGGAAGCTTTGTGTCACGGGAGTAAAACACCACGCAGAAATCTTTGGTGATAACTGTCGGCTGAGTGCAGTTCTCCATCTGGAGGGGTAGGATAATTAATGAAAAAAATTAATGGGAACAAAAAAAGTAGTCAGTAATAAAGAAATGCTGCTAGCAAGTGCTGCTAGTGAAGTTATTAGTGATAGCACTAATACCTGCAGTAAGAAAAATGGGTAACACTTTATTTGAA
>NW_015113781.1:0-30808 GCF_001443285.1 Poecilia latipinna
CCATAAAAACAATGTAGAGAGATGAGCTCAGGAAGCTAATCCATCTTAGTAACAGTGGAGTTAATGATGCCCGGCCAGCGCACAAGGCAGAGAAGGATGGCTGGTTTAAAGTGCATCCTCGGAGTCATGGCTCACACAAGCCTGGTATACAGATGATCTAATCTGTTTATCTACAAATCTATGGGGATATTTATGCCGCTAATTTCATAACCGCAAATCCTGATTATTACGTCTCCATTATTATCTTACTTCAGTTTGCCGTCCCCTCCACCGCTAAGCATTGTGATTGTGAAATGTTTTTCCTATCTGGTGCACTCACGCTGTTTCTTCACCTGCTGCTCCTGGGGGGCCGTTTCAGGATCAGTGGGTGTCTGAACCCCCTTCGGTTTAAATTTCACCACTTTTCAGTAACTTGACTTAAAAGGGCAGTATTATGTGTTTGCTAGGAACGTAGTGTCATTTTATAGCACAAACAAGTAACTGTGTTTCCTGCAGTTGTCATAGATATGATATGAAATATGGCTTAAAAGAAATTTTACTTGTCATTTAAAGCCTTGAAATTGGGCCTTTCTGAAACTCCGCCTTCAGGAAGTTATCATAACTTGACTCCTCTGTTAGTCCTTTAACATTATTTTTACAAGTGTTGCACTGAGAAGTATCTCAGACAATGAGATCAGCAGATGAACAGTTCCACCAGGTGTTAGCTCATTTCTGAGCTGAGTTGCAGGGAACAACTGCTCTGTGAGGCGGAAACTGCAGCCTTAAAGGCAGAGCTAGGTCCACCCAGGCGTTTTACACAGCTGAATGGTTGCCACGGGAGATTAAAGGATTTCTCAAAAATACCTGAAAGAACCAAAGTAACACTCCAGGTGTGTTTGTGATGAGGGAATAACATCACAACCTGATGTAAAGCTGAAAAAAGTAGATTTTTACATAATACTGCCCCTTTAAACATCAGGCTTCACTGTGGGAGAGCCGAGAAAATATGGTCTCAATTTCTATGAATGGCTCTTCAGGTCAGGGATGATGGTCAGATTCAAGGATCAACTTCCTCAGTGTAAGTACACAGTGCTGTCTATGATCTTATCCTCAATGTGCACGACATGAGGTGTCAATAAATTAAGCTAATGAAAATACAGAAATTTTCAGTCTAATTTTAGAAGAAGCTTTTGAATTTCAGCGGTTTCCATTAGAGGAGCTGAAAAAATATCAATTCTAATTACAAGTCCTAGTCTTGGCAATTTTAAATGTATTGAATATGCTCAAAAATCAATTTTACTCAGCTTAATATTTCACAAAATTATATTTTGAATAATTATCTATTTATTTATTTAAGAAAAAGCCAGGCAGCTAAGCTAGCCTAAAACTGGTAATTTAAGTTGCAGAATGTTTGCACAAACTTTGTTTTGTTCTAATATAAACTGATGGAATCTGAAACCGAGCGGAATCTTATCATTGTTTTTCATTTGTTTACTTTGTCTTTTCCTCTTCTTAGTTGTTGCAACCTGAAAAAAGCAGGAAACACTCTACATTAAGCTGTAATGCATGCAACACCCGGCTGTCACCAGGGCACATGGGGTGACTGCCACTCTCTGTGCTGCCGTTGGCAGCCCTGATGGAGAAGAAACGAGGCTAGACACCCGACTACCTTGCAGACTTACTAGCATTCAGTCAGACTGTGGGGAACTAAAAGGAATTTGTCATGAGAAATGTAATTGGCTGGCTCAACTATGAAATTTTAACTGTCTGTGAAGTGTGCATGCAGAGTTTGCGTGGCTCATAGAATACGCACAACACACCCCAATACGTGGGAGCATTTACTGGCTTCCAGTTTATTTTCAGAATTATGTTGAATATGTTAATGTCTGTTTTTTAAAGGTTTTGTCAGGTCTAGTGGCCTTTATTTGACAATCAGACAGGAAAGTGGGTTGGGAGAAACAGGGAAAACATGTGGCAAAGGTCAACGGCATGAAGGCTTTTAATGCCATAAATGGCCGTAACACATTTTATCTCTCAGAAATTCTCTCCTTTCATGAACACGGTGTGGCATTGAGGTTAAACGACCAAAAGCTGACAGAATACAAAGTGAACACTATAATCATCTTAGAAATGCACTGTGAGCGATTCAGTAGGTTCACACAGGTGAGCAACAAGGGTTAAAGGTACAAACAGTACTTTGTTCTTTTGGCGTCACAAAAGTCTGTGGATGTTGTGAAGCGTCTAAATAATTATAGGTCCATTGTGTTGTTGCGCCAAAATTTCTATCTTTCACATAAAATCTCCCAAAATGCACAAACAAAGCATGAAAAAGTCAGAGAGGTATGCATAATTTTGGCAGCAGTTCAAAAGTCTCGATGTAGAATATTGATCTAACATCCGAATAACCTGCTGATTCACACAGTGCTCACATCCACAGTATTCTGCCGCATTCAACCGATCCTTTTTCTCTGAATCTCTTTCCTTTCTCTCACGCTAATGCTTCCCACTCAGTTTGACTCTTTGTCTCACTATCAGTATTGATCTCCATGTTATCCTGCCCACTCCAGCTGACCCCCTTCCACTTTCTTCTTCCACTCCTCCACATTCTCCTCTTTCAGCCACTTCTCTCTGCAATTTCTTTGTCACTCCCTCATTTGCCTCCTTTTTTGCTGTGATTTGCTCCCTCTTACCCTCCATTGATCTTTCTCTTATCTCGTAGCCCCTAGCAACTGCATCTTGTGTGTTTTCTACCTTTCAGCACCTTTTCCTCAGTTCTTCTCCTCCCCTCTCTGTTGCACAAAATCCACCCTGTTCGCTCAATGCCTGATTAACATACTACTTTGTAGTAGAGTTTTCCAAGGTTAAGTTATGATTTATGAAGGTAAATAACTAACCCTAGTTATTTACTCCTAGGGGAGCACCCTGCTGCTGCGCTTTGCTCTTCAACTTGAAATGAAATGTGGTCTCAAAGCTGTTCTGCATGCTTGGTAGATTTTGATATAAATGCCACTGAAACAAAGTGACAGTGGAAGACGATAAAGAGTGAAATTTCAAGCAGTAGCAGTGGCAGAAGTTGTCTAGCTGTTCTTTGTACTTTTACTCTAATAAATGCCAACCTTCTTGGAAGTTCATTCGGTTTTAAATGAGGTACACCACAATTTGATGACACTTTTTTATACTCTAATCCAGCGATACACGAGGCTTTAGAACCCCAGTAAATCTACAGCTGCGTTTCCACTGACTATACGGAAACACGCTGAATGGAAAAACTCCAATTTTGGAAAAACAAAAAAAACAAAAAAACAATCATGTTTTGGCTGTATCGAAACAGATATATATTGCAGAACTGCAATAAATACACTTTTTCACATCACATGAATCTCAAGATCAACAGCTGGATGTTACTGCTGCCGAAAACAATGAAGATGACAGAAAGTGGTTGGAGGATGATGGAGCGACATGCTTTCTGATGACTTTTTCACATGTGATTTTAATTGCGTTTCTTATTTAATGAAAACACTTACAATTGCAAAACTGTGTTTTTTCAACAGTAGTGGAATATCAGCAACACTTTTTTGCATATTTATAATGGAAACGCAGCTAGTGACACAAAAGACTGATTGCCAATTTTCACAAACAGCTGACGTCTGTTGGATTTCACAAGCAGGCACGAGGTTTGAGGACGATTGGTCAGGCATGGCTGGTTTGGATACGTTTTCCCTCCTAATACTGAAATATCATCATTTGGAAACCACATTTAGTATTTTGCCAGATTATCTTCATATTGACCTTGAATTTACTTGATGATCTGAAATGTATAAGCGAACAGAAAAGGAAAAAATCAGAAGGAAATGCGTGAAAGAGGGAATACTTTTTTACATTAGTGTAAGATGACATTATGTCTAATATAAAAAGAAAATATGTTTTTATAAGTCTTCCTCCTCCTCCAGGTGGTCGTCAGGGAAAGATGCCAGTAACGGCACTGGAGGCTTTCGACCTGGAGATGAAGAGCTGGACTCGGTTCCCCTGCATCCCGAGCCGCAGGGCGTTCTCATGCTGCGCTACCAACGAGCGCAGCCTGTTCAGCCTGGGTGGGCTCCAGCAGCCGGGGCCTCATAATTTCTACTCCCGACCTCACTTTGTCAGCACTACGGAGGAGTTTGACCTGGATCAAGGTATGTGGTTATTTAACGGTATGTATTAACATTAAGGCACAATTATTTCACGTTAAGCTAATTTACAGGTATATTTTATGAAAGGTACCTTACATACCTACCTACATATGGCTACCATTTTGGTCCAACTTTTACTCTTTACATTCCATCTCTCTCACTCTCCCTCTCTTTTTCTTTCCCTCCCTGTGAGAGTGTCAGATTTCCATTAACACACTGCTCAATGTAAATTAAACACTGGTGTTCTCATTATCCAATTGGTGCAATGAATGTGCCCAATCTCATGCAACACATAGCTGTGTAAGTGCTAGCTACCTTACTTTTAATGAATGCACTCAAACTCATATTGGCTTTTCCCTCCGAATATAAGAATTTTATAGTGGTTATATAAAGTTTATATAAAGCATGAAGAAACTGTTGGAAGCTGGTTGCCGTGATGATTTATTTACATGCTGCAGTTTTCAGTGGATACTCCGACAGTCCTGAAAGGTTTAATTAATTTGACTATGGGAGACCAGTGACCTGTAATCTGTCTGCTACACACTTGAACACGTTGACATTTTCACGCTGCATGAGTATACTTAACCTTTTCCATTACAGAATACTAAATTAAGATGCCTTCTCTGCAGTCATTATCGCTTCCCTGAAAAAGTTCAGAAATTAATGTTGCTGTTGTTTTTTTTTATTCAGTTTTTGGTACATTTGCTACTTGAACTTTTCTCAGCTTTCAAAAACATAGTGTGAACAAAAAAATAAAGCTTTTCATAATGTCACCATAAGGAAACTAATCAGTCTTGTGAGCCTTCGGGCTGAATGCGTCACAGATTCAGACACACACAAGACATTTTTCTCAGACATTGACGACAGATATTTTTGATGTTCTACTAAGGAATTACAAACAGAAAATATTTGCTTTATGTATGTTAACATTTCTTTCTGAAGCAAGAACTCATGGGATTTCTAAGCTGATACTTTTCTAACTTCCCCTTGCAGCCAGCTTTACTGTAAGGATAATGTTGACTTACAGTTAAAAGGAATCGACAAAAGGAGACGGTTTCAACTGTTTTTTATTTTTTTTTATTTTATCTCTTGTTTACAGTGATAATACTAGCAACAGTGTAGTTTCTGTTAGCTAAATGTATGTCCACTCTCCCTGCTGCAAATGTTTCTGTTGAGTTAAATTGGATCTCCTTCACCCAGTATAACTTCAGTGGTTACAGCCCAAGAACTCCAGTGGGTTTTATGATTATTAGCAGGTAAAATTTCAACAATATTTAGCGACATACTTTTAAAAAACACTGGTTGGCTTCTCTTGGTCAAAGGGTTAGTGATTAATCTGATGCTGTATAAAATTAGCAACATGCACTTTAATCAAAATAATACATCTCATTAGTTCCGGGTTGAATTCCCTGTTCATACCTTCAAAACTAAATAATTTTTTGGTCAAAAAGTCAACAAGATATTCAAACATATAAGCTAGTAAAACCTTATATTTTGTCCGACAGTGAACAGGAGGTGAGTAGTTGCAGCTTTTCTCACACCTGTCATCAGTCAGACATTAAATAATTAAATAATGTCTCCTGTTAAGGCTCAAAAGGTCCAAATAATCAGTGCTTGGCTTTGTTTTGCATGACTTTCAATTAAAAACTCATTTATTCATTCCATCTTAAGTGAATTAGAAATGTAATCTATTTAGCTTCTATAATGAAGAGAAGGATGATGGCTTTGTTCCTCTGCAGAGGAAAGTAAGCATTCCTGATCAGAGGTAATTAAATCTGGCAAATACTGCTTTGATAAGGCAATAGTTAACAAGTTCTGGATTATTTGAAATGTTACATAAAACACAACAGATCTGATTGAAGCAAAGACCTTGGACTTGGACCTGCTTTCATTACGAAGACTGTTTCTTCTGACCTTCTGTATGTTGTCTAGCAACTCTGGTGAATGGTGCAATCTTTTCAATGACGTGTCTGATCATACTCTCGTTCATCTGATGAATTTTAAAAGGTTAGTTTTATGATTCAACCTTCATTCACCTCACTAGTCATCAAATAAGCTTTTACCAACTGAAGTTAAGCTCACGGTGAGTGTATGTGACCAGCAGTACATTTTTTTAAAGCTGCGTTCACACTAGTTCCTATATTTCTATGCATTCAGTTAAAAACACACACAGCAATAGGAAATAAATAAATAAATGAAGGGGATTTTGTAAATCAATTACTCCTGTTATGTCTTTGAATTATATTTATTGTGTTCTCGTGTTCTGAGTAATTTACCTATAGATCAATACTAGTCATAGTGTTCGGCTGCATCATGGCTGAGTGTGTTACTTTTCCATTTCATCTCTCTTTCTCTTCCTATTAAAGAATTTGCCGCCCTTCTGAGTATATCACTTTAATGCAATGAATGCCTCCAAGCGATCAGATAAAGTAGACATTAAGCGATGCTGTTAGTTTCCCCTTTAAGTTTCAAGTGTATAGTATCCTGAGGTGAGTGAAGCATTTGCATAGAAGAAACTGAACATAAGTAATATAATTGGTTAATTGCTGTGATCTGTATCTCACAACAGCATTGATTTTGTAGCCGTTGTGCACATATGTGCATGATATATGAGGTTTGTGGCACTCGTATTGTGTGATTTCTTGTCACTACCAAAGACCCCATGGCTGCTTTGTTTGGCATGCTACAGCGTTAAAAGTGCAAGTAGCATGGCTGGCCGATATGGCTGAAAAACGCATCACGATATTAGCATTTCATATCAATCAATATAAATAAGTATTGATTAGTTTTTGTTTTAAATATCTGAACTACTCCCAAACTGGCAACGTGACTGGATATGTGACTGGAGAGTCTTCTTTTATCCAGTTTTCTCTCCACACCATTGTTGTTTGTTTTTAAGCAGCACAGTGGCAAAACCTGAAACTGCTGCTGCGCAAATTACACAACAAATTGTTGCTAGCTAACCAAAGAGTGAGTGAGTTCTTAGTTGTGTGTGTGGTTCTGGATCGCAGTTCAATGAATATATATTAAATATTGAATATTCTATTAAATGTATTGTCTATTGATATTGATCACGTATATCAGGATAGATATTGTTATTGACTTTTGTTTTTTTAAGTATGTATGACTTTTTTTTTTTCTTGTGTGGTTTTCTACTTACCTGCGTTGGACATTTGGGCAATTTTTAGTCACGTTTCTTTTCTTAACAGGTGCATTTCATTTCACTGTGGATTCCTTCTGTTGGATTTACATCTTTTTATCTCTGCCAGACCCTTTTCCATTTATGTTCCTCTGAGTGTTTTTCTTCCTGATGTACTGGGGCAGCATCACTGTGACTGACATGCTGAGATTATACATCTTGAAAGCAGAGGCAAAAATAAAACTACCAAGAGGGTAGCTATCAAAGCAACTGCATTCACAACTGCAGTTTCCTTCTCATATAAAAAAAACAGCAGCCTGAGACAGAGCGGAAAGTAACAAAACATGCAAATCAGCTCAGCTTCATGTGTGATTTAGTGAGGGGAAATTGTATAACTTGCAGGCATGTTTGTGAATCTGAAAGACAAGGTTGTGTGATTAGGTTCTTTATTAGAAGTTGTGACCCCGGAAGGCGGTGGAAACACCGAGCAGCTTCTTTACCTGTTCATGTTTTCTATTTACTGAAAAATGTGAAATCACCATGATTTGCATTTAAATGTTTTCCACGTCAGCAGTCAGTGCTGCAGAGGAGCACAGAGGCAAGCAGGGTTAATGGATGTTCTGGTGCTGGCTGTCAGTGAGTCATTACTGTGGGGAAGATACAGTATCACTGACTAAAAGCTGAAAAAGATACAGTAGCACTTTAATTATAATCACTGCTTTTAGAGTTCAGGCAGCTTTCTTTTAGATGATCAAACATGCAAGCATAATAAACATAAAAGGCTGACCTGATATGGCGATTAACTAGGTTGCTACATCAGTAGTACGCTGTTGTGTGTTGGTGTACGTGCGTGCATGTGTGTGTATATTTTTAAGAATAACTATTGGGAATTTTAAACATCCACGCAAACTTTGCATAAAAATATCTTATACTCCTGAATCTGACCCTAGATGTATAGCAAAGATTTCAGTAAGATAAACTGTATTTACTGAGACATCTGTGGTTTATTCAGGCAAAACAGTGAGAGAGAGCAAGACTTTATATATATGAGCTGCTACATAACTATCATTGCTGCTCTTGTATCTTCTTAACAGGGTGTTTGAGTGGACGTTTCTCTTGAACAGCAGCAGCTGTTCAAGAGAAACTGCAATCAGCTAAAATATATATCAACAGTTTTATAAAAGGCTTTAATACATATTCAGTGAAAATCCAATTTCATTATGTTTACCAACGTTAAATTTTCTTTCAAAATGGGTGCGGCGGCGGTACTGCGGTAAAGCGTGGGGTCCATGTACAGACTCCTCAGTCCTTGACGCAGCCGTCACAGGTCTGAGTCCCGGCCTGTTGACCTTTGCCGCTTGTCTTCTCCCTTTCTGACAACCTATTTTCCTGTCACATTTCTGTCAAATAAAGGCCACTAGAGCCAAAAAAAAATATTAAAACCAACAAAAGAATGCCCTTTGAAAATTATTAAAGAAAACCTCAGAGTTCTATCTTTTCTCTTTCCTATGTCATTTACTTATAAAGCAAGGCGCAGCAATTTCCCGAATCATTTCTACTACTAATCACATTTTTTATGAGCAGTCCACATGCCTTCTGCATCTGCTGTACTAACACTGATCATCTGACAAACAGCCGCTCCTAATGCTTTTCTTACTTTTTTGTCAATTAGGAGGGAGATGCCAACCTGATGACAATAAAACAAACACGAAAGAACCATCGGTGGATCGTTTGATCTCATTTGTTCCTCTCAACTGCTGCCACTCCCTCACTGCTACTGTGTTTGATCTTATGAGGTGAAAACGAGAGAGTAAAATGCAACAGGTCGACACATTTATTTATGCTACGTGTTTTTGTGGTCTTATACCATGACAGCAGGATGCAACACTGCACAGGAGTCTGTTGCCAAACTGTCTGATTGGGTGGATATGTATTCATTCATATTAATCTGGTATTCCAACTGACAGGTGCTGCAAACTACTATAATTATGTGAAGTATGAAGCTGCTTCGCTGCAGAAGAGGCGTGTATGTTAACTAAGATGATGATTAAAGGATCGGCTTGCTTTTCACACTATTATCTAGTCGGACATGCTGTCAAATGAAGCCTATAAATAGACCCTTGGGAGCGCTGGTGATGGCGGTGTGTGCTTGTGTTTGTTTGTGTGGATTTTCCTATTTATGTGCCCATTTGTCTGCGGTGAAGAGGATGAGAGCAGTGCTGGGATGATGTGTGGGAATGGCAAGGAGGAGTGGCAAAAAATCTAAAATGATACTGAAATGATGGCAGGAAACATCCGCGGTCGACGCGGCAGAGACTTTCAGCTGCGCTCGGAGAATCTCTGGATGCTGGATGGCAGTGAAATTCATTATGCCACACGAATGGCTGAAGCCTGTATCATAATAAGGCATGTACTGAGCGTGTTGTCTTTCCTGAAGGACGAGGCTGCACTCTGATATTTTAACAGATGCACAGAAAATTAAATGTAGAGTAGGAATAATAGTAGTCCTGTCTCGAACATAGTCAGTGTTAATACTGGAGTGAGGTAAATAGCAGATCTGGCAACAAAACCTGATCCAGACAGTTCATGAATCCTGTCGCTCACAGTCAGCCTTGGTTTGTTACAGCAGTTATTATAATGTCATTTACCTGGAATATTTAAACATGACAGAATAAAGGCGGGGGGAGGGGGGAAGTGGTCAAGCATTCACCATATGGGTATGTATTAACAAATGGTCAGTACAAAATAGGCGTCACCATTTTAAACCTTGAAAAAGTCATTTATGAAACTACCAAAACTCCAAACATTTTGTAATGACAAAACAACCATCAAAGTTTAGTGAACAAAAGAATAGTGCTGTAGTTGTACATTAGATTTGATCTGGTCTTTTCAGGAAGAACATCTTTTCATTATATTAAGAATAACTGAGAGTTTTGTCAGATCTTATCATTTGAATCCCTGGATTATTGTAATCTTTCATCACATAGTGCTGGTTTAGCTGGTACATTTTGTTCAAGTGGAAATCTCCTTTCCATACTCTGGATTAGCTAAATCCCTAACTGTATCAGAGAAAAAGAGATACAAGCGATAGCCTTTCTGACGGACTATTCTTTGACATAAAACCCACTTTTGAACAAAATGTAACCCAAAAAAAATTTACTTACTGTCAATCTAACTAGCTTAGTATCAACCCAGGCAACAAATCTGTCTTAAAGGGGGATGACTCATATGTAAGTGAATTGTGTAGGCATGAGCTTTTTCAGTTACAATGTAGTTGTGCCCCCCTGTTACTGTGTTATTTACTTTCCATAAAATTTGAGAATTTGTATATTTTATCCATCCCTTTCATCTATACCGCCTTGTCATTACCGGGTCAGAGCAGAACTGGAGCTGATCCCCATTGGATGAGAGAGGAGATGCACCCTGGACAGGTCACCAGTCCATCACAGACACATACAGGACAAACAACCATGCTTGCAAACACACTTTTGAGGTCAATTTCGAGAAACCCATTAGTCTAAATGTCACGACTGCACTGGCAGAACATGCAGACTCCATGCAGAAAGACCCCAGGCTGGGCTTTCTTTCTGAAAGCTAACAACTGTGCCACAGTGCAGCCTCTGGTATCCTATAATTAAACAGAATACTTTAATAAATAACAACAGGCAAATGAGTAAGCAATTTCAAAGTCTAGCTTTTAGGATTTGCTCAGAGAGGGAAAAAGTCCAAAGGACATAGTTAAAGAAAGTAAGTCCTTTTAGTCAACTAGCTCAAATTTGAGATGCATATTATGCTTTGTGGGTTTAAAGTTTGTTTCAGCTACACAGAGTCTAAACATTTCCACTTCATCACTTTTACCTCATTACAAAGTTTGCATCATGCTGACTAATACACAGATGACTTGAGCTTCCTGAAGACCATTGAATGTCAAAAGGCCTTCTTCACCTTTATAGTCCATAAAACTACACAGTTGCAATATTTTATTAGCAATTTCCTGCATGTGAGGCAGTTTACATGCAGTAACTAACGAAGGTTCTGAACAATGGAGAGGTTTTATTACTAACACACTCCTTTATGGCAGAGTCTGCTAATTATATCTAGAGTTGTTCCAGATGCACAACTTCATCTGTGCTTTCAGTGCTGGATATGGTAATACAGTTAGCTCATTATGTGTACACCAGGACAAAGAACAAATGTCATCTTTAGTTCCAAATGAAGCTACTGGAATGATTAAATGTTCGTCTGATCACATTGCTAGAATCTGTATTCATCTATTTACCTTAAAACAGCATATGGCCAAGTCACTTTACCTGTAACAATAAGTTGTTTGTGGTCATTAAACTTTAGCTCAGTTCCTTATGTCTTCCACAGATTTGTCAGCCTCTGAAACTGACACAAACGTGTTTCTCTCTGCAGGAGGCAGTGTGATGGATTATTTGGGTGAGAAACCCAGCACTGCCTTGTAGCCTGGTTTATACAGTTCTGACATGGCATCTGTTGGAACTCTGCTTGGTTTTTCACTACCTCAGAGTGTGAGCTTCATAAAACTGGACCCAAAGACCATTGTGAGCGCTCTTGTCTCATGAGTTTCTTGGATCACCAGGTCTTTCATTGAGATTAACCAGCTATGGCTTCTCAGATAGCACTAGTAGGATGTGAACCTTCATCATTCAGCAGCCCTATACTTAAATAGTGCTCCACTATTCATATACTCTGCATCCTTCCAGGTGTGCCACCTTGAATTTGAAAAGCACAGAACATTCAGCCTCAAGCTGGTCCAAATGTTGGCCAGAACTTAGTTCATGTTGACTCCAGAGGGTTTATGTGTTAACCATGGTCATGTAGACTGAATGCTGTTTGTTGCAGAGGACGGTTTCTCACAGGCTGACTAATGGTGCATTCATGCCATCCCTGTTTAGTCCGCTTTTATCCAATTCTAGTTTGTTTGTCTGAAAAGTCGGGTTTGTTTGAGGAGGTGTGAATGTGTAATCCAGCTCTCATCCACCTATAAACCTAGGTCTAAGGTCTGTTGAAGTTAACTATTAGTTCACCTTAGTGTGAAACTTTCTTGGTTGTGGTCTGGATTGCTATTTTGGCTTCTGCATTCTTAAGCTTGTGGATAATTGACAATGCTGTAAGAAGTCTAAATCTGTTGGCCAAATTATCAGTAGAAAAACATGTCAGCTCCTATGGAGCCTCTAGCTTGTTTTCACCAGGTCAAACTTGGGTTAAACGCCTGTCTATGAACTAGTTTCTGCAGGAAGGATTACACCCATCAAGCAACACAAACCAGAAGTATCACATCAGTTAGACTGTGTGTATACCACAGCTATTACTGAGATGTAGTATACACCTTTGTTATTATCTTAGGCCATAAAGCTCAGAGCGCCAGTGATGAAGGATCCCATTTCCTTTTATGAGAAAACAAAAGAGCCAGAAGATCAATGGGGTTTTCTAACATTAGCCCTGTGCTGTTTAACTTACTGCTCACACAAAATGACTCCATCACCATATGTGTCAGACATATCAAAGCCTGTTATTCCATGCAAATTTCCGAGCAGCTTCTGTAGATTTGCTGCCCTTTAGAAACACAGTCGGACAGTGCATTGTTAGGAACACATCTGAGGGTTTGTGTTTGATGTGAAAGGCCAAACCGGCTGGCTAAATATAAAAGTTACAGTAGACGAACTGAACTACTATAGTTTGTGAACTACTGAAATTAGTCTTATGCCCACCAGACTCTTTGGTGTGCAATTGCATTTAAAAAAAATATTTTTTATTAGAATTCCCATCCAAGTTTCCGTCACATTCCTTTGTGATCGATTGGCTACACGTTGCATTCAACAGACTGTGTTCTCGTTTGTCCTCATGGAACACCAGACATGTCAGGAATCTCTTCAAATTATCTTAGGAGCCCTACTGATTATCGGGTCATTCTTAAGATTGTTGGAGGGTTGGAATAAGGGAAATAAAGATGTAAAGAAAAGCTGACACCTGAAGTAGGCATAAATCATTGAACTCTATCAGTCCAATATCTGAAAATGAAAAGAGGATGGTAGAACTGTGAACCTACAGAGACACAGCCATACACCAAATCCACACAAGGACAAGCACTAGCTCTACACTCTATAAATCAGATTTTTATAGGATAGGACTGAAAAAAGGCAATAAAATGTCCCGCTTTCATTTCAGCACCAATCCTATTCTGAAACAGGAAGCTAGTTAGAGTTGTTTGAAAGGTATATGGCACTATAAACATGAGTATCATGGAAGAAAAACAAAAAGTTACCTTTCCACTGGACACTGCTCCAAATGAGGTAGTTTAAATCAATGGATACTCGTGTTTGGTCCAGTCAAAGCCTAGATCTAAATACAATCACGTCTCGTCGCAAAAGCTCTCCATACAATATCACGGAGCTATACTGAGCTGTGACAAAAAATAATACAAATTTTAGTCTCTCTGTGTGTAAAACCAATAGAATCATACCCCAAAAGTCTTACACCAAAAGGTATTGACGTATTGACTGAACACAAATGGATGCCCAATTGTTCTGTTTTTATTTTTAATATATTTCATTTTACAACGTGTTTGTTTTCCTCCTTCTTCACAATTTTGCTCAAATTTGTCTTGACCTGTCATTTAAAACCCCCAATGTTGTGCTTTTAATGTGACAAATCCAATACAGCTCGAAACAGAAACAGTCAGAAACTTGGTAGCATTTTAAAAATCAAAACAAAACAAAAAGCTCCACTTTATGATTCAGCCAGACTTAATGCTGGTATTATGTTGTGATTGCACCGACTTTTAGCAGAATGTTCCAGCCAGCTGATTGCATCTCTTTCTATTAAAGTGTTGCCTGCAGAATAATGACTGTGTGCAGAAGTCAGGGGAATTCTTCCACACTGGGGGAGCAGAGGGAGCCACAGAGGTCTGCAGCAATGACTCAAAACCCACCAACTGTTGGTAGACATTTTGAACCACAGACCTGTGCTCCGCTCTCTGAATCATCGCTGTCATGTTTACACTCTGACTTGAAAGTGCTCTGAGATCTCGATGTTTAGATATTGGGTAGTTCTTTCTTTTTCTTTTTTTTTTTTCGTCCTCAGTTCTCGTCCCCTGCAGTTTTGAAAGTTTTGCTCTCTTGGAGATGTCTGTCTTCCCAGCGTGTGCTGTTAAAGCTCCTTTCATAACACAAAAAGCAAAGCTGAGAATCGCTGTTAGTCAAAGGCTGAAAAGGTGGGAGCCAGGCCGAAATGGGTGACTCACCATAGCTGCAGTTTTATAATGTGGGATACAGGAATAAGTTACAGAAATGCATATGTTTATGAGGAACGGCTGATGAGGACGTCAACGTACAATTTTAACAAAAAAGAAAACCTATTTGCTTACGATTTGAGCTAAATTCAATCTCTACAAGATCAAAACTGGTAAACCGTATAAGAACCAGGTGGAAATGATTTGCCATTTTTGTTCAACAGAAACTGCTAACTGCAATGTACCACATGTTTGGCAGTCTATCCAGCTTTTGTGATTCCATGATTGTGGAAATTAACGCAAAATCAACAGATAATTTGTTGAAATGTAAAATAAAAACAAATGGTTGTACGATTTCTCTGTGTCAAATGTGTTAAACACTCTTCAACAATGGCACAGCAAAAGCTATTTCTTAAGCTAGTGCTAGGCACTTGTGTTTGTTTAGGTTGTATTTACCCAAAATGCCCTGCACTGTGGTCTGCTTCCTGCTTTTGTAGCGGTCTCTGGTCTGCTCGGTGTTCACGCATGCATTCAAACTGCGCCAGAGTTCTCTTCAATAGAACTGAGACGTAGGTTTTTGGTTGGACCAGAGTTCACCTGTTTAGTCCACATCAGAGTTAGAATACGTTGACGTATTCACATCTTCTCAAACAAACCGGACTTTGAAAGCAAATGAACTGTAGTTTGAGTAAAGGCGGTCTGGAGAGAGCTTATGTGAATGCACCCAAAGTTTTTTCAGGTCTGTCATGTTTAATGCAGTCATTTTAAAAGCATAAACAACACCAAAACTTTTGAAAAGTAAAGTTATTGCCTTGAACACTTGGGGGGAAAAAACGGTTTCCATGGAAATGGTCTTGTCTTTTTCTGGTATTGCAATAAAAGTTAAACTTTGTCATTTAGATGTTGACATGACCAAACATCTCTACGCAGAGGTAATAAGAGATATAGCAGTTTTCTCTGTGATCCCATAATTTTCTAGATTCTTATTAAAAACCCTGTTAAATTTGACTCATATCTTGTTGTATTAAATCAACCGTCCATACTTCTAAAGATGAAATGTTTCTTTACCGTGAAGCATAGCTGCCACCCACAGAGCATGAATATTTATAGGATTACTCAGAAGCCATGGATGCTCATTAGCGGACCCTATAGGATGCTTGGCCTTCCTGAAGCGCCACTGGATCCTCCTGAGGCGTAATAACCTGCTTTCTCCAGGACAAGCCAGGTAATATCCTCCATCATTCAGCAGGTAAACATTCAGCAGCTCTCTTCCCTCCTCCCTTAAAGCCGAGCCACTGGTGTGTGCCTAATGAAACAGATGATCACAGACCATCACCGCCATGCAGAAAGTTTCCCAAGTCCTCTTTTCCCTTGACTTTCTTTGTGCATCCTCTCTATCCTCATGAGGCTTGAGAGGATACAAATTAAACCATTGATCTATGTAATCGATTGCTAGAGTGTTATTCATCACATCTGCACTGCAGCAACAACCTCATATTGTAAAATCATGAGTGTGTGTTTGTGTGTGGTTATGCCCCATGTGATTATTAATGCATTCAATGAGCTGCAAACTTGGTTTTTAGCTTAGAAGAGGATAGATGACAGATGAAGACACTGTAACAGAGAGATTTGTTTGTGTTGCACAAAAGATCCAAAAACCTTTTTAATCAAGAAAAGATACAAAAAGAGAAGGGAGGTTTAAAGTTTACTGGCAGCTTGTAAAGTGGGAGTCACTACAGGGTTAAAAATATCCACACAGAAACATAAAATGTGCTAAAACTAGTAGAAACTGTCAGATGTACAAGTCAAGAAAAATTAATTGCGAGGGAATAATAAAAATATAATAAAACAGACGACATGAACACTGATCATAAACACAAACATAAACAATCAAGATTTTGTTGCTGATTTCTGGGCAACATTTTTTTTCTTAACTGATATGTCCAATCAGATTTTGAGAGATTTGGGTGTTAAAGAACTATAAATAATATATTTGTCTACTTTCTGCATGAATGAAAATGTTAGCAGTCCTGACATTTCTTTATGTTAACATGAATTAAGTATCAATAAATAAAAGTCTCTGGAAATGTACAAAATGTACCTTTTTTTATTTTTACAAGATGCATTCAACGTAGCTTCGAGCTTCAACAACTTAATTTTTGATTAAAGAATAAATTTTACTGTTATGGGAAAGTTTGGTAGATATATTGTAACATTACAAAAGCCTGTAGTGGAGAGAGAGAAAATTGTGAGCTGATTTTTTTTTAAACTATTTGCTTTGTGCATGAGCTGTTGGGGCACTAAGCGCAGTTAGCATGATTATCTCCAGCAGTCAATGGGCCAGAAGCGGGGTCAGTCATCCAGCAATGGGGCAATACAGAGATGGACAGGACAAACAACCACGCGCACACACACACATGCACACACACTAAAGGATCAATTAACCTAACAGTCATATTTTTGGCTTGTGGGAGGAAGCCGGAGTACCCAGAGAGAACCTAAACATGCACAGGGAGAACATGCAAGCTCCATTCAGAAAGACCCCGGGCCGGGAGTCAAACCCAGGACCTTCTTTCTGCGTCACTGTGCAGCCTCCCTTTTAACATATTTTCATAAATACCTCCAATTAGAGAATCACCCACAATGAAATATTGTCTGTCTGCCACATAATAATTAGGTTTATTTGTTCATAGATCCTGAAAAAAGATTAAATTCTTAGTTTCTAAATGGCTGATTATCAATTAGGACCAGTGAAACTGGACGACATTGGTCAAACATTTATTTAAGATTTAGTGATGCTGCTTGCTGTTATTGATGCTGGATAAGAAAAAAATTGCCAGATAAAGAAAGTGGAAGACATGCAGCAAAGGTCTTAATATCTCTACATCAAGCCCCAGACAGCTGCATTGAGGACTAATAGCCTGTCTATATAGGATATCCACTCTAGTGACACGCCACCATCTTTGTGCATTTTGGTAATAGGTGAAGAAATATTTTATTGATCAAAGTCTTCATTGATTTTCATGTGGTTGTTCACTGAGTGGTAGATTTATCAAGAATCTGGTTACCAGAAAACTAGCAGAACTCGCTAACTTATTAAGGCTCGACTATTTCTACTGCACATGCTCCTGTGCCATCCTCGGTCCCCCGGGTGCAGCCTTTTGAATATTGATCAGTCTCTTTCTTCTTTAAGTTATTCACATGGAATGTGCATCTCAGCAGAAAGCAGCAGCTTCAGGCTGCTGCCTTTGAATGCATCATCACTGAACAAAAAGAGGTCAAAGGAATAAAAAAAAAACTCTTTCACAGTGTATAGATCTTACTGCTGACTTCTTGGTCTCTCCCATACAGGAGATGACTTCTTAGTGTTTAACCTCTGACGACGATCCAATGATTTTATCCTTCCATACAGAACTGATAAATTCTCTTCACTTCATTGGCTTCCAGTTAGTTTTACTTATTGATTTGTGATTTTTTTGCATTGAGAACATACATTTTTATCTCTGCAGCAGTCTGACTGACCTCTGACCTGCTGCTAGAATTCTTGTTTACTTACCCATCAGCCTGTTTTTGGCAGATATTAAAAATTATTTGACTTTCACTCTTATTACTGACCAAATGACAGTTGACACGTAAAAAACAGCCTATATCTTTCTACATCAACCTGATGAAGATGGTTTCCATCCTTGCTTGTGCGTTTTGGAGCAGATTTATCATCCAGCATGTCAGTAAGCAGATGCAGATCCCCTGGACCGTACAGGAACATCAGGGTACGCAGCGCGAAGGCTGACGCAGTCTAGTCAGGGATGTAGAAACACGGAAGAAAAATCCCTTCTGACAGTGATTAACCTTGTTTGCAACACCTCGGATATAATCCAAACACTTCTCTTCACTCCGCAAACACACCTCCTGATGTTCAACACAGAGTTCAGAAATGAGCTAGTCTGAGTTCTGGTGGCTTAGTGACAACGGTGGACTTCGTAGATGAGATAATGCAAAATTTCATTCTCATAATGTGACTGATAGTTCAGGATGACTTTGATGGGATTTTGCTTTATATATAAATACATATAAACACAATTGAATTAGGATGTATTTAAATGAAGCCAGACCTGTAAGGCTGATGCCTTATTAGTTATTTGCCATGGATGCTAGGCTAGGTTAAACCTTTCAGCATTGATTCAGATGCGAGGTAAGTGAATAAATCTTGAAGAACATCATGATTTGGGACATATTGTTGGCCATCCATCCATCCATCCATCCATCCATCCATCCATCCATCCATCCATCCATCCATCCATCCATCCATCCATCCATCCCTCCATCCCTCCCTCCCTCAAAGATCAGAGATGTAATCTTGAGGCCATTATCTTCTACTCAATTCCTCTCGATTCTCCCTTCAGTTCTCCGTTTGGGATTTATCGCATTGATCTAGATTTTTGTAGGATGCATTTCAAGCGGGTCAATTGTCATTGAGTTGTGAACCACGGCGATTTTCCATGCTGTTTCAGAACTGTAGTCTGCTTTTGGTTGTAGCTTGGCAATGGCAGCAGAGGAAGCAAACAAAGTCATTCGGTCAGTGTTTGTCATGCTTCCACAGCTTGCAGCTTTCACTAACAGACAACTTGTTCAATTTGACACTTCGCTCTTTGCAGTGGAACATGGTTGTTTACAGCACATGCAGTTTCCTGTAAGCTTCATAGCGTAGTGTCCTTCACGGTCAATCCGGCACAGCACACACATCATGGCCAAGCATCTGTGGCTGGATTCTACGTCTCCAGTTTCTCAACAGCCAAAGGTCCAGGCTCTCTGTATGAAGCAATACATAGAACGAGGGGCTGCTTCTTACCAGCTTATACCTCCATGTTTCTCCATGTGATGGTGTATTATGGATGCACCATGGTTCACAAACAAATCATGGCAGTGGCATAGTTGTTGATGGAGAACAAGTTTACACTTTTGTCTGAGGTTATGTTGTCGTTAAGGCAAACTAGCGCAGCCCTGACCTCGGTGTAAATCAACAGGAAGCATGTTTGTCAACTGAAGGGACGCAGTGCAGCACACAGTAGGTGTTAATCACTGTCAGGAGGTTTTGTCTGTCTGCTTCTGCATCCCTGACTGGGCTGCGTCAGCCTTCACACTGCGTACGCCGTTGTCCCTGTACAGTCCAGGGGATCTGCTTCTGCTTACTGACATGCTGGATGATGAATCTGCTCTGAAACGCAGAAGCAGGGGTGGAAACCGATGTGGAAAGAAACAGGCTGATAATGTTGCTGCTGCTACATCCACATGAGAGCATGTCATAGTATGTCATGTTGATTTGTGAGGGTTTTTTTTGTATTCATGAGCAACAACAAACTGATGTGCTTGATTTGTGTTTCCTGCTTTTCGCTACAAGGTCAGGTGTGTGTTTGGACAAAAAAGAGCAGCGACTGAACAAACAGCATCAAACCCCAGAGACTATGAGCCAGAGTCGTCCTACTGCAGCTCACACAGCAGAATAAAACAAGAGTTCAGCAATGGTAGACAACTCAAGTGCCTGTAGGGACAACTGTAAAAAGACATTTTACAGTTGTATAGTGTCTCATCCAATGGGAATGAAAGGTTTCATCCTTTTTAAGGGAGGAGAACTGTGGTTTCACTACCTGCAGCTAAGAAAATGATCATTTCTTTGATTTTATAAATGGAGTTGTATTCTTGTTGCCCTGGTCTGCTTGTTGGCTACATTCAGTGTGGATGTTTGATTTCTGCTTTGGTATATACATAGACCTGCCACAACAAGCAATAAATAAATAAATCAATTAATCACATGTTAAATTAATATGAGCTCAATCATTTTCATTTGCAGGATTTATTTCTACTTTCTGCTCTCTCTCTTTCTACCAAAAACTGGATGACAAAAATTTTCAGTCCCTATTTTTTTTTTTTTTTTGAAGGACAGTTGTGTTTATAGAGGCTTCTTAATGCCTTTTCACAGCAGTGTGTGTGTCTGTGTGTGTGAGCAATGCTGCTGTAATATTCTCTGGCTTTCTAAAGGTGTGTGCCGGTCATATGCAGCATAGTCACGGGAGGCGAGCGAAACGTCTGGGAGGGCGAAACAGGAGAAGGAACAGGATTGATTCTGAGCTTTAAATAAACACTCGCGCCTCTCCTCCAGCTGAGTCCACCAGACACGGATCTGCCCCACATGTCACTCAAATCAGCTGCCTGCATGCACCGCCACAGACGGTTTGTGTGAGAGCAGCCCCGGTGGCCAGTTGGCCCAACAGAAACAAGAGTGACGCCACCCAACATAAATCAGCGCCTCATTTCCTCTCCAAACTCCAGATTTGGATCGAGCAAGAGAATTAATAATTGGTGCTGACAAGCAGCCGTGTTTTCTCCTTGAAGTGGCTTGTCTTTCCTTCTTGTGGGTTAAAGTGTCAGAGAGGGAAAAAAGAAAAAAAAAAACCATTGCACTGCAGCCTGTTTTCTTTTTCATGGGAGAGTGGTTTGCGCTCTCTCTGCTTGACAAGCTTTGTGAGAAGCAGTGGAGGTGAGAATGCACACAGACACAGAGGGACCTCCTCATCCTGAAACACAAAGCATCTCTCTGTCTCCCACTTTAATTTAATAAAGGCAGGGTGGATGGGGTGGATGTTCCAGGGCCTCCGTCCCTTGGTGGAACTTGGAGAGAGCAAGGCTCAGCCATTTTATTGTACAACTTTTATTGGTAGACCTAAGTTGCAACATTTGTTAAATTTTCAGCTGGTGCAGTTTAATTTCACACTGCACTGCGTTAAACATACTAAATCTTTTGAGAAACCTGTTCCCCTCCTTGCCTGTGGAGGTGCTGTGCCACGGACCACTGAAGGAAACAACACCAAAAGCTCTGAAGAAGACACTGGGCGCAGCTTCCTTCTTCACAAAATGACAACTAAAATGGAGTGGCGTCAGATTGTAGCGGTTGCAGAATTTCTCTGCTGGCGAGAAATGGCATGATATTGCGAGACATTTTTCGTGCTAGCACGTTTATTTTGATTGTATTTACCCAGAATTCCCTGTACACTTCCTGCTTTTGGAGCTATCTGCAGTCCGCTTGGCATTCACATATAAGAAATAAACATGTGTATATCCTGTAAAATGTCCATTAGTGTAGCTTCACACAGAATATGGCTGAATATTTCCTGCTAAAAAAGGCTACAATATTCAGTGCTTTTAGTATTACATGTCTAACACAACACAAATAAACATATTTATCTCCCCATCAACAAAGAAGTACAAATGCTGATGTGTATACAAGGTAGCTCAGAGGGCGAACAAACACAAGTTATGGTTATTTCAGCCAATTTGTCAAGAGAAAACATGGAGAAAAACATAAATTACGAGCCTGCATGGTTGTTTGAAAGTTCCCTCTCCCTTCCTTCTCTCCCCATATATCTGGACGCAATTTGCATGCTATCTTTCCTTTCCATTTTCCACGCCTGAATAGCTGATCTGTTGCAGCCAGCATATCTATTAGCGAGCTGCTGGTGGCTCTGCCGTTTCTCCTCTGACACAGAGATTAACATTTAGCTGCACTGCTACCGCGTTACTTCCTCCAGCAAGCACCTCAACACATTAATGTTATCTCGAAAAAAAATGTCTCCCGTCTTCTGACGATCTCCACTGCAGAGGGAAAGTCAAATATTTCAGTTTTATTAGGCTTTTGCCTCTGATGAAAATATTTTGAAAGTAAAATATTTTTGTAGAACTCTGTTTCCGTTGATGTTACTTATGGTGGTGTGGATTGTCTGTCATCTTGGACATGACAATCCTTAGTGCTGTTAATACAAATCAACTAAACTCCAGCTACACTATCTGGGCCACTAAGATCACTACTTTAGCCTGTATTCTTGTTTTTGACCTCAAACTCTGTGAATCCAGCTGTAGATACTCGTGAAGCTAGCAGCTAAGATCGGTCATCCAGGTGACGAGGCGGTCAGTCTTCTTCCATCAGGATTTTGTGGTGCGTTTCTCATCACAAATTAAAGAGACAAAGTGATGAAGACTATCGTTACCCATTGACCAATACAGCAATTAATAATCTAGGCTAAAGATGTGATGGATGTCATTGTTTTTTTATTTTGACTGGCTCCATAGCAACCTTTCTGGATTCTCATGCACAGACTAACAAATTTAAGAGCTTAAATTATTTGTCAGCACAACAAAATGTGAAATGCCACAGAGCCCAACAGATCCTTCTTGAGGCAAAACGAGTTATGGCAAGTCCATTTAACTGCAGATTATATTTGCCAGAAGTTATTAGCATCTCTTCCTTCCTCATTCATAGAAGTTTACAGTTTCATTAAATAGAAAAAAAAAATAAAGGAAAATGAGAAGGCCAAGGATACCACCAGTTTGGGTTCAGAATTAGTCATAGAAAACTAGTTTAGAGCAGTGAATTTGAAGTCTGTCCCTTATGAAGCTAGCCTGGTAAGAACAAACTCCTTGTTGTACGTTTGGCTGTGAAGTGAGGTTCTGGGTCCTCGGCTATTGAGAAACGATTTCTTGCGTCCCTGTCAGACGGACAGTTTCCCACACCACAAAAAAAGAAGAAGAAAAAAAAAACTCATAAAAATGCACACAACCTTGCTGGACAGAAAAAAACAAACAAAAAAAAACTTGGGTCTAAATAACCCCGTCTTAAGATTGTGCAAGGGTTAATTGCCACCTCGTCCTTCATGAAAAATGACAATGCAGAGGTACAGAAACTTAGAATGACATTTACAGCAGCTCTCTCAATAAACTTTCTCCTTTTAAGCCCTCAATCCTGTGAGAAGTCATATCTGCCTTAAAAGACCAACACATTGCTATTTTATCAAGGTTTGTGTGGAAAGATCCCCAGTGAGACCCTCCATGACTGTCATTAACTCCGTTTGATTTGGTAAAAATTTGGCTTGAGACCCGAAACTTGACTGACAAAAAATGAATCCATTGATTGCAGGATCACGTCTGTTTATCTGTCATTTTTAACACGAAGACCACAAAGGGAAAAAAAAGAGAGAATCAAGTAATCCTCAGAGCAGCTTCTTCTAAATAAAGTTTAAAACATGTAACAAGGCATCAAAACAAAGTGCTTGAGAGCAACTTCCTCTATCCAAGAAGAAGTTACAGACTCTACCCCTACAGATCACTGCCAGGAATGAGGACTGTTAATGGGATTTATTTTATTAACTCCAGTGAAATATACAACTGTGATTTAGCTTGAAATTAAGACCAAATAAATTGATTGGGACCAAATAAAACAGTCCTGACTGGGACATCTCTAAACACTCTCTGGAACTCCATTACATTTTAAACTGAGGCAGCCATGTTGATTCAGAATTCTGACTTAATAAGTCAAAGGTTTCTCACTGCACTCAGCTTCAAAATTCAACATGGCTGCTTCATATTGGAATGTAATGGGAGCTTCAAATTACACCAACCACAGTGTATAATATGCATTTGTGAACATGTCAAAGTGTTTGAATGTATAAAATGTTGAATATTTTATAAGCTTGCATGAATTAGCTTAAACAGATGTCAAACCATAAGTGTGATTAAAATGTAGAAAAAGTAATACAAAACAATTATGACAAAGAGTAAGGATGAATGTTTCCTCTCTGAAATAATCTGAGTGCTTTGTTTATGTATGCACTCCGTTCAATTTTGAGTGAATTGTTTTTAGTCTGTCTGCACAATTACAAGCTAACATAAAATGCGAAAAAGAAAATTTCCCACAATGTGATATACTGATGACTACAGCATTTCCAACTGAATCTAGGGTTGTTTTAAAATAAAAACAATTTTTTCCCCCCACTTTTCATCAACTGTTTTCTCAAAAAGAACCACATTTTCCTCAGAGGCATACCTGGTCTCAGGTAACCCTGTCTACCAGTCTGCCAAGTAACATATTTTTCACCGACACATCCATCTTTTCTCTGAGTAATACCTTGATCCTCTGCAGCGTCCTCCACCGCTCCTTTAAAGTGCTCTCTGGATTTAGCACTATAACACTTCAACTGGAGGTCATCCAAGTCGGCCCCAGTGGCTCCTTGTTGGAAAGCATCAAATTGTCTCAGACATTCTAAGGAGTTAATGTATTATAATAATAATAATAATAATAATAATAATAATACATTTTATTTCAAAGGCGCCTTTCTGGCACTCAAGGACACCGTACAAAGAGCGGTCACTTTCCGCTTGACTGTACAATATTTGAAGAGTGGATAAAGGCTGGGAAGGGAGCTCAGCAGTCTAAATATCCAGCATGTCTAATTCACATCAGGCTTTAAACTAAATAGGTCACCAGCTTTTTGTTTGCAGAAATAGAAATACATTTTTTATGGCCAAAATAATGGAGCTAAAGCATTATATACAAAACTTGATTAAGTATATATTTCCAGTCAATAATGTTTATAAACATTAGCAGATATAAAATAAAAAAAATACTGAACTGACATGACGAAATGAAAGGAAAATAAGTGTTGTTTGTGACCTGGTGTCTAGGTGTCTATCACCCACTGTGACACGCTTTATCACAGGGCAGAAAATTACAAAAATATTTCACGAATCCAAACCTTGTGATTACTGCCTTTTTATTCGGGAACCCTGAAGGCAACACTTTGTAAAACAGGGTTTTGTCTTTTAGAGTTATATCTCAGCCAGGTTTGTTCATCAAGTCAATCAATATTTTTCTCCATTCTTCTTTGCAGAATGTCTCAACTGTCACCATGTCATGACAGTATGTTATGAGACAGATAATCTGTGAAAAGACTAATCTTCGTCACCTGCTCCCTGAGCTGATATTGCCGTATGAAGAAATGCATCACTCCAGACCAAAAACAACCAATCAGAGCCAGACAGAGGGTCTTAGCGCTGTTAATGAAGGTACCAATGACAGAGAAACAACCATCACAGGAAAACTGTTTATCCGTTAAATACAGTTACTATGCACAGTTCAGATCACATTTCTTTCAGTAAGTGGTGTCCTAAAGATGACCGTTTCTAATGGGAATGTTTTTCAATAACTGTGTTTGCATCAATATAAGTACAGTCAACGCCATACAGTTACCTAAGTCAAAAATATTGTTTTTATTGTCAGTTTTATCGTTATCATAACAGTACCACAAAATATTGCGATAAAATTCTAAGTCATGTTGCCCAGCCTTAGTGGAAAGTAGAGTTTAATAAATGCAGGCAGCAGCAACAAAGGTCAACCCCAAGCAAATAGAATATTTACACATTTTGGTAGTTTTATGAATCAACTCACTGGTGACCTCATGCAGCCTTGTTTTTGTTTTTAGAATATTGGTTTGTTTTATTAGACTTGTGTAAACTGCCATCTCCAACTCCTGCCCTGACTCTTCCAGCACAGGAGACGAGGAGCAGTGGGAAAAGCAATGCGTCACCTCTTATCATGGTCCAAATATAGAAATTTAATCTGCGAGGGGTTTCAAGCCAGAGAAAGGAAAAAGAGCAGGGTGCTGGGAGCTCCCCAGGCAGATCTTGTTGTGTAAAATGCAGTTTTTTTCCCCTCCATGTATGCCTTCCTTTGGCTTCTGCTGTCTTTCTTTCTCTATCTGTCTAGTGATTGGCTCTGCAGTTATTCCATATTTCTTTCTGTAATGTCAAGATTGTAACAGCAAAGTAGAGAGGTGACAAAAACTGAAACCATGTGTATTCCTCCATCCTGTCTTAAAGAGCAAATTGACAGAGTTTAAAATATAGTTGTTGGATTTTCATGAATTCTACATAAGAACTGGATTGGACTGCAGTGCTTTGTGAAACACAGACCAATGAACTACATGACAGCGAAGTATTATAAAAACTAAAGCTAAGTGAAGCTAGTCTCCTGTTTGCTTAATCTAATCCACTTAACACATTAATTTCAACTTATTAATAACATTAATTTTCATGTGTAAAATATGAAATTTGCTCTAGTTAATTCAAATAATCGCATTTTTGTTCAGAGTGGAACCTTTTGTATTCACATGTTTTTGGTATGCTCATAAATCTGATGCACAAGGGATTTCCGCAAACTGTAGTGATGGAGGACAAGGCTGCTTCTCTCTACGTTTTGCTTTAAAGTCGATCTGATTGGACGCTGGGAAAGGCCATTGTTCTGTTCAAGTTTTGCTAAAAAGAGCTAGCCTATCAGCAAAGCTTTTCAAGCCTAATATAGCATCTGAATTTTTGAATTGAAAATGTTACTTTTCTTGATGTATAATTTGATTAAAATGCAATTAATTGCAATTAATTAATTACAGATGCTGCAATAAACTTGATTAAAAAATTTAAACCAGTCCCACCTCTAATGATAACAAAAAGTAAAGTTATTTGCTTTAAAGTTACTTATATGCCACCCCAGTAGATCCGCCCCTGCTGAGCAGAAGACTTCATCTGTTTTTTAATTTCTTTATATCAGGCAAGACATGTGGCATTCAGTCCTACTTCAGGTTGTTGTGTGTTTTAAAGGAGTTTTCTAGTAACATAGGTCAGACACTAGTCTGTCTTGAAATTGAACTCAGCCGTTCAAACGTGGTTCTTTACAGTTAATTTGTGATTTAACGAGGAGGAGACAGCCTGGTATTCCCTACAGGATAGGTCCAGCAGGTTTCCTGATGGTCCCACAGCCTGGAGCCATATGCAGCTCTGACTTCAGCCTCCTTCCTCACACATGCACAAAAGGCGTTCAACTCATTAATAAACATTAATAATCAGCACCCGATAAGATGGTATCTTCCAGATTTCTGTCAGTGATGGTGTAAGCTGGTACTCTAAGCGCTGAGTCTTGATAACTAAATTTGGCTGAATTCAACAGTTGGGAAAATGACAATATTATTTATAAAGGATTTTAGTGGGGATAGAAAATGTGATATGGATGGATGTTATATTTTTGCCATTTCATTGACCTCAGCTTCATTTGTGTTTGACAAATATAATGTATGACAATGTGGAACCTGTTGTGTGTGCTTGAATGTTTTAAGGGTTTACAAACCTGTAGACTCTGGTAACCCAAAGATTAGTGGAAAAAAAGGCAAACCCTAACACACGGCAGGTATTCATATTGCGTTTCCCTTGTAGTTTTATGAAATACACTAATATCAAAACCACCTCATCCAAGCGCAAAATCTTTTTATCGAGAAAAGTTTTTAACATTTTTTTTTTGTTTCCATTAATCTAATTTATTTTTGTATTTCCAATTTGCGCAATTTAACAGAAAACCCCAAAACAGTGGAAATGTGTGTACTTATTTTTCAGTCTGTATTTAGCGTTAAACTGTGTGGTACGATGCGGAACTGTGGATGTTTTTGGTAAACAAATTCAACAACTTGACTGACGAAACAGCTGAATCTGACTGTTTTACAATCTGACTGTTTTACTGTTTTTATGTCCGGGAATGAGAAGAGTGACTGCCTAGTGAGGGCAGAAAATATACAAAGGATTTTCTGAACACTTTCAGCATTTTTAATTGATTATTCTCAAATAAACTTGGAAATAAAAGCAGCATAGGCTGAGGTGACCGACTGTTTTCTGGTTGTTCTTCTTTTGGTAGGTGTTTGGATCAAACCCAGCCGAACATCCAGGATGCGGGAAAAGAGGGCGGACTTTGTGGCAGGATGCCTTGGAGGAAGAGTCATCGTAGCTGGTGGTCTGGGTCAGTAGCTCTATGTTTATCTCCTAATTTTTCTGTTTCCTGGCAAAATAAAGATATTCTATCATTATCCTTGTAGCCAAAGCAGATTTGGTTCTCATCACTGAAACCCACTGAAAACCAGTCATCCACAGTCTATGACTGATCCCTCTAACTCAATGGAACCTTGTTTCTATTAGTTTATTCATTAATGGTGGTTCAAGTTCTGTTTTTCTGGACATAAATCTCATTTCCTTCAGCTGCTCTCTGACAGCTTGTTCACAAAAATCAGCTTCTGTTTCTGTCCGTTTATCATTTCTCTTGTTGCCATGACATTTGTGCCCAAATCCTGTGGATAGACAAAACATGAATTGCTGTTTTAGTTGCACAGATCACAAAAAAGCATTTTTGCTCTATAGAGGTAGGATGTTTTCACACCTGGTAAACTCGGTTTGACTGGGGATCAAAATTGCAACATTTGTTGCAATTTTGATCCCCAGTCAAAATGTTCCATTTTCAGTTGGTGCAGTTCACTTTCACACTGCACTAAACCAACCAAACCCTGTGGAGCAAAATGTTGACCTCCTCACCTGCAGTGGCGTTGTACCAAGAAGCACTAATGGAAATGACACAAAAACCTCTGAAGAAGACATTCAATGCAACTTCCTTCTTCACGAAAGGTGAAGAAAGATGATGTGGTGTCAGAGTTTAGCAGTTGTAGTGTTGATGTGAATGCACCCTGAGATATAACTAAGTAGCATTTACCTATATGTATGTGCAACATTCAGATATTAATGCTTTCATGCATTCATAAATATATATTTGCAGTTTACATATTCACAGGCAAGCGAACATCAATTTTTGTCACTGCATTTCCATTTACTGTATAACTGCAAATTTGAATTCTGAAAATAAATTTGCTGAATATAAACACATCAATTTAGAAAAAAGTTAACGTTTTCCATAAAAAGTGTTGGAACTTGGTAGTTTTAACGCCTTCGCGGAATTGGTTCACAAAACTGCCCTGAAAAGATTTTTGCATCACACAAGTCACGTGATCAATAACCGGATGTTGCTGAAGAAAATGATGACAGGAAGTGGTAGAAAGATGATTTTACAGAATTGCAGAATTTGATTTTTTTGACATAAACTGAATATCTCCTAACTTTTGCACACATTTGAAATGGAAATGCAGCTACTGTTATATGAAGATATCGACCTTAATCATGAACTCGAATCATTCAGATTGCCAAACAACTTCTGATATGTCTAATGCGTGCCCTTTCGCGACACTGTGTTAATTTACCTTCTTTCTTTTCTGTTGATGTTTTTTTCATGGACACAGAGCAACTTCAACATTTTTTTCCTGTCTTATCTACAAACAGCCCTTTGATTTTCAACAGAGGTCATTTGTGTGTGTGTGTGTGTGCTTGCGTGTGCGTGTGTGTGTGTGTGTGTGTGTGTGGTTATTCTGATGGGATATTTTGGGATTGTGAGACATAAAACATGTTTTTACCATAAAAAAAATTTAAAGGAAAATTACATCCCCAACACCTTTCACAGTAATATTTGTCATAATAAAAGCATTAGTACAAAACGTAATGGACTTTAAACACTGTAGGAGGTAAAAAAAACCCCAATAAAAACATTTATTAATCATTTATCACATTCACTATATAACACATTCAGTATAACTTAATGCTAATTAGTCAAAACTAATTCTCACCATTGTTGTAGGAAGCTGCTGTCTAATCGCTGGAGCTCAATCATTAACAGTTTGTCAATCATTAACAGGCGTGCAGAGAAATGTTGAAAGCTAAAATAATTTTATTACACTTGTTTTCATAACCAGATACTTCTATTTAATAATGATCTAAAACATGGTTGATTCAAGGTCTTTTCCCACCGTGCTCAACATGTTGGAAGAGTCTGAAGAAAATGTTCTTGTCTGAAGTTTCAGGTAGAGTTTCTTCCACCTTAACCCTTGTGTGTGTGAGGACTGAGGCAACTGATACAAGTGATATGGGTGTACCCAATCAATGTATACATAATCATAATACAACACTTAACTTTTTAAATTATGCACCTAAAAATTGATCAAAGTATGAAAAACCTAACTACTATGACTGTGAGGATTTAGGTTTTTGTGTCTTTATTGGTTAATTTATTCCGTGTCTTGTCTGGCTCTTAGCTGGAACCAGTTGTCTCCTGTTCCCTCATCGGTCCCTTGTGTATTTAACCCCCCCACTGGATCCTTGTCTTTGTCAAGTCATTGTTCCCCTTCCTGAGTCTGTGTTCATGTCTCGTTGCTCACTTGTGTTTCCTTGTTTTGAGAACCTTGAGGACTACAATAAACTCTTTTCTCCATTCCACCCTGGGCCTCACCGCGCCCAACCTCACCATGAATAAACCACTTCATGACAACGACTAATAAAAACTAATCTAAAGCTAAATGATATTTAGCTAATAATGACTCATAAAAACTAGTAAACGCACTCTGAAAACTAACTAAAACTAACTGAATTAGGGAAACAAAAAGTCAGAATGAAAAAAAAAAAAAAAAAAAAACATTTTTTTTCTGCTTTGGGGGATTCTGCGGCTGGCAAAAGTTGGATTGTTCATCTGGG
>NW_015113781.1:33884-62884 GCF_001443285.1 Poecilia latipinna
AAAAAAAAAATAAAAAAAAAAAAAAAAAAAAAAAAAAAAACTATTATTATCTGCTTTGGGAGATTCTGCTGCTGGCAGAAGTTGGACTGTTCATCTGGTGTACCGGGCAATGCCTGGTCAGGCAACGTTTAGGGACCGGTCTGGGGCTGTCATAATAACCAAAAAGTGTATTCTAAAAAAAACCTTTGTCGACTGCAACGGCCCATTGGTTCATGTTCTTGAAGGACATTGGGCTGATCCACTGAAATCTCACAGCTATCTCCTTTGACCAAAGTTATCAGATCGTATTAGCATTGTTATTAAGTCACCCAACTTCCAGACTGATTTAACTTTAATGTGTCTTCATAATGCCTGTCACTTCTTAAAGAGTGTAATTGAATTTTGAAATGACCATGCCCCAGATACATAGATTAGATATTATATTTGTTCAGGTCTCAGTGTGTTCATGTATAACTATGAGTGACAACTTGATACTTGGACGTAAATTATGATTACATGCCAGCTGTTCCAGAGGACGGACTGGAGATGCATGTTCATCCATATCATTTTATGAGTATATTTGTATTATCTGCTGAAGCAGGCCAACATTCAGGGCTTACTCATTATTTTTATCTGATGAACTTTATTTATCTGATTTCTTTCATCGTTATTATTACCACCCAAACTTTTCCTTTTTACACCATCTGAAGTCTATTACATTGGAATATTAACAGAAACCTGCACTGTAAGCAAGCTGACAAAAAAACAAAACAGGCAGAGATATGTGTTGACTTGTTCTTGTCACCATGACAACCAAATCTATCTCTCTGTTTCTAAGATGTTGACACATTCTGTATCAGTGCTTAACTTCAGAGTGCTTCTGTGTTATTCCTGCCTGACATTGTAAAATTCACCGTGTCAAAGCTGGTTATAACATAAGACGTCATAAGACATGACAGGCAGTGAATGTGGAGAACATGTTCAGATAAGGTTGATTTAGAATTAAAGCTATTTGTTGAGATAAAAGCAGAAGGACACTACATGACAAGAAAAGAAAAGCTTGCCTAACTCCCCTCACACTCAGATGGATTTTAAGGACTTCATTCATGACCATTTAGGTTTATTACATCAATGCACCTTGAAATTACCTCTTAATTCTTCAGTACACCAAGACATTTTGGGAGTGGCCCTTTCTGTGCCAAGAGAACTACGAACCAATGGACAAAGCAAGGTCCATGAAGACAAATGAGCAAATCTGGGCAGGATGAAGTTGACTGGCCCACACCTCAACATCACAGAACACATCACAGTATAACAGAGAAACGGTGCAGTCGGACATTTTCCTGGACATGACCAAAACCAGATTATCTTAGAATACCAGACATGATTGCACAATTTGTCAATCCTTAATGGAGTCCACTAAGGGTTTTGGTAAATGGTATGGTAAAAGTCCTGTACTTGTAAAGTGCTTTATCTAGTCCCACCACATTCAGTCATTCACATATTCATTCACTGGTAGGCTGCTGAATTTTGACAGACAATTGTGACCGTGTTCGGGTGGCACCGGGCCCTCTGACCACCACCAGCCGCCTTGCCAGCCAAAGAAGTGTGTTGTCCAAGAAAACAATGGAGACAGATGGAGCGGGAGATTGAACTGGTAACCCACCTAACCCACAAGATGAACTCCTACCACAATCAGGTGGCTCATTTGGGAGAATGTGCGCACCATCTTAAGAGGCAATAGTCCTCGACAGAGTTCACCTGGGTTCGGTATGTGGTCTCCTGCCACTATCTGCATGTCTTCCTCTTCTCTCTTTCCCTGTTTCCTGTCTATTTGCTACAATACAGGCCAAAAGAGCCTAAAACAACTTCAAAGAACAACGAGAAATCAAACTGCAACAGTAGTCCATAGCAAAGAAAATGCAGAAGTGACACCAACATGTTGGTTATTTTGTGGGGATCCACGAGTGAGAAGAAAGTCTAACATTATTCTCAGAAAAGGCAAAGAACACAATGAAAAGAGAGAGAACAATGCAGCAGTGGCTGAATGTTGGTGAGGTGACAGACAAAAAAAAGACAATTGTGTGAGACGTGCAAAGCAGAAAAAATAAAGGCAAAGAACAGGCAGGAGACAAGAGAAAAGGAGGGTTAGAAAAAATAAGAATAATTGCAGGAAGTCAAGTAGGAGGCGGCTGACTGAGAACATTGGTTAAGAATTGCAAAGTTAAAGACAAGAGTTAAAATCAGAAGCACAGCAAAGGTGTAAGTAAGCAATAGGAAGGAAATTAAAACGAGACAGTAAAGTAAACAGCAGTAAAGAAGATGGAGAATAAAGGTCAAAAGAAGGAGAAAGGGTGGGTGAAGTGACATGACGTCTGTGGGTCGAGAATCAAAGCGATGAAAAGCCTTTGAGCATCCTGTGGCAAGGTGTTTCTTTGTGTGTGTGTCGTCCACAGAGAGTGCGTTCATGATAAAGTAGATGATGGCTGAACAGGCCCGGATCACTTTGAAAAGGCCGCTCCGCCACCACCGCCTTGTTCTCCCAACATGATTATCTTAGTCTGTGACAGACACATGCACACACAATAACCGGGCTACGTTATTTGGGGACTTGCTGTGATGTGGGTCTCCATGGAAACAGCAACAACTTAGGTCTGCCTGATGTATAATAACAGAGCACATTGCTACTAATGTGAGAGAGGAAGGAGAGGGGGGAAGAAGGAGAAGGTCAGAACAGACATTTTAAAGACAATAAATACTAAAAACACCTAAATACTGAACATTTCTGAATTTCCTTGGGATCTTATTCCAGCCCAGTGTAAGAATATAAACTTTTATCTCCAAACTCTGCTGTATTATTATGACCAACATGCTAATACTGCAAGATCCTTCTTTTGATACAGAAAGGTTCCCCATTTAGTTATTTGCCGTTATGGATCTCTGAAGGTCTGCTGCAGTTTTTGGTTTCAGGCTCTATAGCTGCGTTTCCATCGGCCGTAAAATTACGCAAGGTGGAGTTGTGAACATAAATTTGCTTATTTAAAAAAAAACAATTTTGAAAAAACATGTCTTCTGATCAAAAGTTTCTGTGCTTCTATATTTTGTTTCTCAACCACATCAAACTCGGTGTATTTATCAAATATGCAATGGACATATTGGGAGGTTAGTCGTGTGACTAACCTCCCACCTCCTCCTGACACACAAATGGCAACAATATGGAAATGTTAAAAAATTACTAACATCAGCCAATACTGATGCTGATGCCAATATATTGTGCATCCTTAAAAGTTCCTTGTAATTAAAATTTGACAATTTGAACAAATAGAAGACATGGAATCGCTTCATATAATATGTATTGTTGGATTCTTGTGGGTTTTTAAAGGTATATCTGAGGGACTAGAACTAAGTTAGCACACTTTTAACACAATTATGTGAGTTTCTAATTGTTCATAAATTTATCTGTCATAGTGAAAAAAAAACAAAAAACGGTTATGATAGCCCTGACACACGATAAATGCAGAACACTGGGAGTATTTAGGCTGCTACACAACTCTGACATTTGGAAATATAGCCTTCGAACAGTCAAGGAAACAACTTGAGGACAAACAAACATTATCCAGCCTAACCTCAAAACCTCAACGAACTGAGACCTCTGTAGGTGAGACCAGGTAGAAAATAAGTGACACAAGTTTGATCTGCCCACTCGGTGCATAGCTAGACTGGTAGAGTATTTTGCTACTTAGCCAGGCTATGTTTTCCAAATGCATAAAAGAAAAACCTTTGCTGTCAATCATATGTCTGCTCTTCTCTGTTGTTCGTTCCTTGCACCAACGTTGGTTGGTTCCTTTTCTCTTTGGAGACAAAAGCTTGGCTTTTCTCCAGGAGCCTGGAATACTCAAGCTTGTTGTTTTTTTTAAGGTTAAAAATATCTTGTGGCAAAATTCATAACGTGCAGGTTTTAAGATGTTTTCCTGCCAAAAGTGCATCCTGACAGCTGGCAGTCCTTCTTCTACTGGAGCTCACAACCTTTTCATTTAATCTCATCTGTGTTTAAAATTAATGTAAAATAAAAAAAATGCATTGCATGGTAGGTGGAGAGTCATTGTAGATTCATTTTTCGAACTTATGAGTGAATTTAAATTTGTCTCAGTTCAAACTGAAAATTGACAGGTATGTGTTAAAATATGATTACAAACCGAACATACCAAAAGATGAAACGTGGGATTTTTGATTTGTAGAAATGTCAGATATTTTTGTCTTTATACTGAGCTATGACTATCTACACTGCAGAAACACAAAGTCTTACCAAGTATTTTTGGTTTAGTTTCTACTTCAGATATCTTAGCACACTTGAAATTAGACTAAATAAAATTGCAAGTAACTTTTCAGCAAGATAAAGGAGCTTGTCTTAAATCAATAATTCCTTAATATTGATGAAGAAATTCTAGTTCCATTAGCAGATTATTTTACTTATTGCATGGTCTTGTTATATGTGAGCTAGTACTTTTTTTTTAATCAACAATAAGGAATTATTGACTTAAAACAAGCTCCTATATCTTGCTGGTTTTGTCTTATTTCAGATATTTGCACTAGAAACTGGACCAAAATTACTTGGTAAGATTTTGAGCTTTTGCAGTGTGCTGTGTTCCTGGCATCAGACCTGCAGCGGCATCTCATATTCTGTTAGTGTGTGTCTGGATGAGTGTGTGTGTGTTACTACAAAAGAAGTTGACTGTGGAATTGGGTGGCAGGTCATAGTAGCCTTATCAGCTTTCAGGGCTCCAGTGACAGAGCTAAGTTCCTTCCTGATCGTGTCGCTCTTGTCCCTCAGGAGAAGTGTGTCAGTTAAGCTTTCAGAAGATGCTGATGAGACTGTTGATGAATACAAATTAATTTTGTTGTGGGACTTTGAAGCTTTGCTAGCTGCATGGATAACCACGATTAGTCTGACTGAATGAATTTTCTTTTCATGTAAATGAGTTTATGCTTCTTCTTGCTCCTTTTCATTCTTGGATTTCTTTTAGATATTACTTGAACTGTTCATAATTATTATTGAGTGAATGAAATAAAAAATCTAATGGAAATTCAAATGGAAAAAGTCTTCATGTTTTAAGTAGAAACAATCAATGGAAAGGCACCCTAAAGTCAGAATTCCAAGAACAAATTGTTTTCTGTCTAAATATAATCTCAAAATCCAATATGACTGCTGTGTCTTTAAAACATGGTGATCACTATAAACAAACTGTTTTATTTGCATTTCTGACAGTTTTGTTTGCTAAAATGCAGAGTATGCTTCATACCTCCGCAGGGGGTCACAGAAAAGTTTCACTCTGAGACCTGATTTCAAAATGATCACGAGTCGTGTAAGCGAGTGGCTGGATCACAACAAGTGTTAAGGTTTCCCTGAAAACCAGCTCAGTGTAAACAGGGCCTTATAAAGCTCAAGTGAAGTGGGATCTTGCGCGCAACGTCACACTGCAGCAGGCCTATACCTCAGGGTCTTTCAGTCACTGACCAGATTGAGGCTTATTTTATTTTAGACTTTACGCCAGTGGTCCCCAAACTTTTTCCTGTGAGGGCCACATAACTTTTCCCTTCTCTGGTGGGGGGCCGGAGATTGTTGAGGGGGTGGGGGGGGGTGCGTTTCTCAATTGATTTTTACCCAGAAAGCACATAGGCAAAAACCATGAGTGAAACGGTCGCTGGGACTAACTAGTATATATTCTATTGAGGGAATGTAATTATATCATATGTTAGCATAAAGGCTCGTTTTGAAGTATAAGTTGCTACTTACAGGCATTGCGTTCATAACAGACACATGTTCATCTGCTCTACTGCTAGCAAACAACCGTACTGATTAAATAACATAAAAGTCAAGCAGTACCCTAAAAGTCCAACAGATGGCAGCAATGCGCCATGCAAAACAAAAGACCCACAGTTTACAGGACACACTTCCTGCTAAAGAGCCCTCTGGTGGTTGAAGAAAAATCCACATATAAACCAGAAAATACAATAAATGGAAAAAAAAAAAAAAAAATTCTGAATGCTATCAGGTATTGTTCAGGGGGCCGGTCCAAATGTGGAGGCGGGTCGGATCCGGCCCGCGGGCCGTAGTTTGGGGACCCCTGCTTTACAACATTAATTTTGCCTTTTTATCTTTGTTTTGCAGGTAATGAGCCATCACCGTTGGGCTCAGTGGAGAGCTACAACCCAGTGAAGCGGCGCTGGGAGTATGTGGCCCCCATGCCCACTGCACGATGCTCTTCTGCTCTGCTGCAGACGGCCAGCATCCTCTTTGTGATTGGAGGAGTTGCCCAGGGACCCAGTAACGCTGTGGAAGCCCTCTGCTTACAGGAAACAGTGTGATGCACAAAAAACCCTTAAATTAATGCAAACCGGCACCAGTATTTTCTTCACTCTAGAACAGGCAGGAGTTGGATCGCGCTCGGATGCTTTCTTACTTTGATCGGCAACAATGGATTCCACTTACACACTGGGATGTCAACAACTTGTTTTGGCATTGAAGAAGTGTTTTCAAAGCCCGACAGTGAAGCAGATTGCTGTGACTGTCAAAGACAGGAAACGGACAGCTTTTACACGCCGGGGAAATCAGAGAGAGAGAAAAATGAGCCAAACAACAAACTGACAGACCCAGTTTCTGAAGAAACAACTGTTGAGCATTTTTCAGAATAAAAGCAGGGTACTTTTCTGGATACTAAAAGGAACATAGGGCCATATCTGAAACTCTTCTTAGCAGCAGCGCTGTGCTCTGCTTTCAAGGCAACAGCTCACCCCGACTCTTTTCTAGAACCTCAGAGGCAGCACTTGGTGGAGTTGTAGATGGTGGCATTCAGAGTGTGGATGTCTGTTGTGGTTCTCTGTTCTGTTAGAGTGTTGTAAGTGTGAACACTAACGCTGCTAACAATCTCTACAACGGCATCAACAACGATGTTTCCTTACATGCCTTCACACCACAAGCAAGTCAAAGGCCTGCCAGTCAGAAAAAAAAAACCATCCACTTTGTTCCAACAGGGGCCCCATCTTGAGCACAATCACAGCTTCCTTGATTGAGGAAAGAGTGATTGTGGGTAAGCTTGTTAGCACTTTGCTTCGCCTCACATCTCTCCATCTCTACACCACACCAATCAATCACAGAACTCCAACCAACACTCACACTGTGGTGCAGGGATGATTTTGCTTGGGGGAGTGAATGTAGAGTTACCTGCTGCACTGAAGCATCCTGGGAAATCAGCTTTCTGTCACATGATGAGGTTTTCCTCTTGAACTTTGACATTTCACTTTACTACAAATGTCAGCTTGATGTCAGTGAGTTAATGGATGTGGATGTTTTAAGGTAATCATACCAGAGTTTACTAAGAATACACTGACACGGAGACAAAATCGTACAATATGTTGAAGTTAGGGTGCTATTTTAATCTGTAATTTTATTTTTTAACTCTTGAAGTATTATTATTTCAAGGCATTTCTACAAGTCATTTGGGATTGCCAAATAAAATGCTTGTATTTCAGAGGTCCAACCGATACAAACAAAACTTAGTGGATCATTGATACTTTCTTAGAAATAAGAGTAAAAATAGCAGTCAGCCTCTTCAAGCCAAAAGAGTGTGTGTGTGTATATATATATATATATATATATATATATATATATATATATATATATATATATATATATATATAATTTTTTTTTTTTTTTTCCTTTCTGAAGCGCATAGGGGGAGAGACACAGTGTTGGTGCAGGGCTTAAGCGTTAGCGGATGTAATGTTTATGATTAATTCCTTAGGGTTAGCACAACTCATGGTCTTGGCTTTCAGCTTGAGCTAGTGGTCATTTTTTGGTCACTTTTTTTTTATGTTTGTACATGAAACAGAGTTAGAATAACTGCTGAATTGTATCAGCGAAGGTTAGGTGGAAGGCTTTTAAAATTCCACAGAAATAATCAAGGCATGTGGTTTTATTCAAGTTGGTTAATAAGTGAATTAAGTTGTGCGTTGCTGCTGATGTTCACCATTATTATTTTAGCAGGCTTCCTACCTCCCTTACTGGGAGGATTGTTCTAGAAAGCACTCAAATTGTCAGTGAGCAGCTTCTCCATTTACACCCAATACACTATAAAACAGCAGTCAGTCTCTGCTGGCTCAGGGGAGAAAAAAAAAGATAATTTTTATTATAAGGTTGAGACAATATCATGTAAAACATTTAAAAACTCCTGTTTCCATCACAGTTGGAGTCAGTTTGACTCTGGAGGTGAAATTTGTTTCAGTTCATTGCTGCCTGCAGAAACTTTAATTGAAATTGTAAGTTTATTAGGAGGCATGTTGGAACAAAGACACTTTGAAATTAAAGCTGATTTTGTCTAGTTTTCAAGAGAATTCATAGATAATACTTATCTTTAACAGTCTAGCACGAAATAAAAGTTAAGCCACGCCCACTTAATCTAACTACAAAGTGTGCCATTTCAAATGATTTGGCAAAATGTCTCCAGATCATTTAGATGCATTACACAAGGAGAGAGCTGCCTCTGGCCATCGTTAAGAGTTTTGTCTTCGTGTTGAACACACGCTCACCCTGTTCACCGTCTCGTCCAGCTCGCAGGTTTTTCTTGCCTGTTTGGTGACCAACCTCACTAACAGAGTCAGACATCTACTGCTGTTGGAAAGCTCAGATAAAATACCAGCTGACAAGCCGGTTATTTCTGGTGCTGCACTCTGTGCTCCTAATTGGACACGTTAGGCAAGAGTGACAGAGTCACCGCGTATGCATCCTCGGAACAGTCCACACATTTACACTGCTGTCCATACAGGGAACGGGGCCTGGATGAATGCGTTCTGATTCATTCCACCACATATCCAGGTTTATCTTCTATTTGTCTCACAGATTTAACCAAACTCAATTAAGACCCAGGCACAGTTTTCATTTTACTTCCTCTGTGGTCTTTTGACCTCCTGCTGAGGTTTACACATGATAAAAGCTAATTGCACCTCAGATAGATACATTTTAATAATAGCAGGTTTGTATTGAATACAACATAAAAACTTGGCTACATAAGATAAAACATTCATCACCTGAAGATGACTTTATCACAATATAGTTAATTTTCTCCAGACTCGCCTTTACTGTTTGCCTACGATCAAAAGAGGACACACAATATAAGGAATATTCCCTTTTAAATCTGCAGATTTGTGCCTTGCACATTTATATTTTGCTATTTTGTGGTAACCCACAAATAGCAAAAGTGTTAGAACGTAAAATAACACAACATATGTAAAGACTCGGGCTGTGTGGGATTTAATTGATATTTCAGTGCCATCCTCTTCCTCTGAGAGTCTGTCACATTAAAATAATCCTCGGCATATAAAAAATTAAATAAATAAATTAGCAACTTAGAGGCAGCTGAACTAGTTGCGGGCAAAGCTTGGCAGAAGCTGCTTTTATCTAACTGACAAGGCGCAACATTACACTTCATTTTCAGTGACGTTTCTGGCAGCTTGTGGCTCAACCTGGGTAAACTGTGACTCTTTAGTGACTAAATGTTCTGCAACCTGACCCTTGAGTTGTTTGGTGCTAACCAGGTCATAAACAGTTTAGGTGTGAAAGATTTAGACCAAAGGCTATGGGGAGAACAGCAGTCAGTCAGGTCACATTTATGTAATGTTTTGCATAGGCTAATATTGTAAATCTGCCCCAGTGGTCCTGTGAATCTGTGTATAATAGAGGTTCCTCTGAGCTTAAAGGCCTCTGGAAGAGAATCCAGTAATGTCTTGTTCACACAGCAGGAATTTAAAATGACTGGCTGATTTTCCAAACCTGAGAGACCAAATACATGACAATAGAATATCTAAGGTACAAGAGTTTTGGTCGTACAGTGTGTGAATCTGCATATATGATTGGATTTAAATTATTTATTTGTTTCTTTGCACAAGTTTGATACGGTAGTTTTAAATGCCTTGAAACGGCATCTGTTGTGAATCCACGCTATACAAATAAAATGAATCGAAGGAACTGAATGTTTTGAGGAGTACAACAAGTTTGAGGTGCTGACTTGCCCTCCAGATTCCCCAGATCTTAATCCAGTTGAGCTTCTGTAAGATGTGCTGGACACATAAATCTGATCCAATGGAATTTACAGGCCTTGAAGGATCCACGGCTGTCTTTTTGGATATTCAGTGGTTCAAAAAGCAGAATTAAAGTATGCTGCAGTATTTATCAGAAATGGCATCTGAGGTTTGTGTGGAATAGAGGACCTGATTCTGTAGTGAAAAGGGAAACTGGATCTTTAAGTTTCTGCTAATGCGAATTACAATGAAAAGTTTTGTGTTTTAGATCTGAAGACAAGCAATAACAACGTTCCCACCCTCTTACTTTCTAAGTTTGATGGACAACCTAAGCAGCCTCCCTTTTATTTGAAATGTGAAATAGACAGTATAAAGCTGGTGCTTTGATTGTAGAAAGGACACACACATGCTGGCTCATCAAAGCCCGGGATCACAGCATGGGGGCACTACATTATGATCAAAGCCAATTCAAGGGGCTTATTTTAAACCAAAGAAATTAATTATTTACCGTTGGTAAAGGTGTGTAAAATATCTTTTACAGCACAGGCTTATCCTCACACTGAAAATGTTTTGAAAAACCCTACATTTCATTTAAGTACATTTCTACAAAGGGAAAAAATATCTGAAAATCATTGTTACACAATTACTGTTGCTACATTTGTCAGCATGTCTATTGTTATATTTTTAAATTGTATAATACCTTTTGGTGAATAGGAGTTTGTCCTGTTCATTTTAGATGTTTACCTACTTAAACACGCTGATACACTGGTCATTCATATCCAGGTGTGTTGGAGTATGGGCACGTATAAAACAGGCTGGACGAATGATTGAAATGGATGAATTACTACCAATTAACTTAGGAAGACTCTACTGCCACCTATTGGCCAGCGTATGAACTACAGCTGGCTGAGCTTCAACAGCTCTATTTAGCTGTTATGGAGAAGTCGAATGGCACGGAGAGTGAAGCGTGCCACATTAAAATAAAAAAATAAAAAAATACAGTGAAATAATTATTTAATCTTTTAAAACTGGAAATAAATAAAGAAATAATTAATTAAATATATAATTAATTATACATGCCTCAATTAAAAGCTAGATATAATTGAGATTTAATAAATTCAAGAGCATGGTGACGGTCCTGCCTGGAGGAAGCTAGCTAACTAGCTGACACTGGTTAACGCTCTTATCCTGTGAACTGATTAGTGATATTTCAGACCAAAGTAGAGATATAAAGGATGAAGCTGCTCACCCAGACTTTGTAGTAAATACATTTCAACCATTTAATTCGGTTATTGAAGTTATTTCTGCACTCTCCAACGAAGATATTGACCTCAGAATAATAGCAAACTTGGATTAAGTTGTCCTGACATGCTGTTTGAAGCAGCCAATCAGACGACAGTGGGTTTCAACCATCAAACCCAGTGAAGTTGACAGTTCCTATTAAATCGTGATATGCTTCAGCACGGGAACATGAAATACGCATGTACTTCTTAAAATAAAATCAAAACATTTATTTCAGGCACATATAACTAATTCTATATTTAATGAAATGTTTCTGAATTTATTTGCAGTTTCAAAAGATTATTGACACATTTAAATAATGCATTATTTCTTTATAGTTATTTGACATTCTTCCCTCTTCACAGCAAGAATTGCAAAACAATTTCACAACCCTGTTTATCAGTAGCTGTTTTGACAATATAATCCAGGAATATTTTGTTTGATTAGTCTTATGCCCAATTATTCCAAATGTTGCTAATTTGCCTCATACTTGGATTTAAATCTAATAGGGTTGATATATTCACATTAACCATCTCTGTTTAATTAAATTGTGTTTTGACACCAAAAGCACAATTAATTCATTTTTTAGTCATAGATGAATAGGAACATTAGGGTGTTAAAAAACATACTAATTAATCAAAAGTTTAACAATTACATTTATTTATTTTTTTAGAAATTATTTTCAGGAAACCAACAACAACAAAAGAACAGCACAACTAAAGAAAGCAATTGAAATGAAAAGTTAAATTTTTATGCAGCTACATCTAAATTTTCATCCACTTCAACATATTGGAACACACAGATTTGAATATTTCATTGGTTTTGGAGACATTCAACCTGCTAACTGTGAGTCTGCTCTCCTGGAGGAGAGCCAGTGTAATATAAACAAAACCTTCAGGATAGATCTGAGCTCAAACAGAGTTAAAAGCAGCCTGTTCTCTGCACATCATCACCGCACACAAGCTTTAAAATAGAAAACATTAAGCTGTGCAGTTTTGGCTCATGCACATTGAGCCTAAGAGTACCTACATTCAAAATTTATGTGCATCTGTGTCATTGTGTCACCTCGTGGACGTGTGGCTGTTCTTATACGTCTGCGTGGGCGCATGAATGCAAATCTACACTTCCACGTCTGGAAGATCCACACAGCCCTCCTTTGCAGGGATTCTGTCTCTCTAGTTCTCTCATCCATTTTTCCACGTCACCCTGCAGTCCGGGGCGAAGTCCTGGAGCTGTGCCAGAGCCAACTCTCTCATGTTTTTTAAGACATTTTTTAAGACCTTTTCTCTCTGCCGCTCTGTCCTCAGGCTGCTGCACGGAGATGACGTCCTATAAATCTAGAATTAGTTTCCAGTTGAAAACATGCCTCTGAGGTCTGCCTCATGTGACGCGTGTGCTGTTTGCTCATTGGGGGTGAATTCTCCCCTCTGACAGCAGGCTGAGATGGAGAACAAAAGAGCAGGATGCTTCAGTGCAGGTATCGGCTAATTACATGCTGTGCTGTTTCAGAGGATCACTGGGCAAGTGACACCAGCACAAGCTAACGGGAATGTTGAAAGTCAAATCAGAGTGTCGTATGAGTATCGCACAACATCAGCAGAGAGAAAAAAAATGACGAAACGTTTGATAAATCTGCAGAACCTGAGGCCATTTTATAAACACATGCCCTGCATTCATGGCTCAAGCTTTCGATCCTCCTCACCACTGATTGACTTCACACACTTCGATCATCTTACTCACAAGCTGCGTTTCCAAGCTGCGCAAAACTTTCAGTATTCTAATGTCAAAAACATACAATTTTGCAGTTAACTAAGAAATGCAATGAAAATCACACCTGAATAGGCTCAAAAACCACCTCATCTTAAGACTAAAACTTTTCATTGAAAAACAATCCTTTTTTTCAAAATTGCCATATTTTCATTAAGCTAATTCAGTTCTGAAATTTCAGATTGCGCAGCTGGTGGTGAGACTTTCACTAGCTGTGTCTCCATTGACCACAGAAATTGTGCAAAGTGGGATTAAGAAAATAAGTTCATTTAATGCTAACATGGCAATTTTGGTAAAGGTCACGTTTTTCAATAAAAAGTTTTTGCACTAGGATGAGATGGCTTTTTCAACTGTATCGAAATTAGTGCAGTTTGCAAAATTGCAATGGAAACACTTTTTTTGCATCACACAAATCATGTGATCCACAGCCAGATGTTACTGCTGGCAGAAAAGAGGAAGAGGACAACAGGAAGTGATGGAAGAATGATGGCATGGCATGATTGTAATTGTTTCTTACATAATGGAAGCACCACAGTTGCAAAATTGGGTTTTTTCGACATTAGCGGAATATCGACAAAGTTTTGCGCACATTTGTAATGGAAACGCAGCTATTGTACCCAGAAGAGTGGCCTTGTGTGTCCTTACCTCTGCGATCTGCAGATACATCATAACCCATCTCGTCCAAAATGCATTTTTGTTTTTGATGTTGGCATGTTTTGTGCCTTGGTTCCCAACTATCGGGCCCAAAGACTCAGGTTCTAACAAACAATTTCTAAATAGGAGGAAGATTTAAATTTTGTTAATTCCAGTGTGGGCAACATTATGTCCGTTTCCTGGGTAACGGGGAAGACCCACTGGTAGCATAAATATGTTTCTCTTATATTTGCATATCGTCTCCATCTGTTCCTGTTTTTCTTTGAGATAGATGCTGGACATGTGATATACTATTTATTTCCTAATTGTTCTCGTTTATGCTCCTTTATTTCCCCTCCAGTTGTTTGTGTTGTGGACTGAGGTTGTGAGGTGACCGACGTGTCGTGGTGTTGCCCACATGTGGGCTGGGTTCCCCCCAAAGTGTTTGTTACTGGTTGTGTCTTCTTAAAATGCTTTCAAGCAAGCAGATGAATCTATTTTCTAAAAATGTGCAAAAAAAACAGTTTAAACATGTCTAATTGTACTGTTTTGGTTGTGTAAAACTCTTAGAGGAACTGAAAATTTTATGAAATGAAAGATACAGTGCTTGCCAAAATATACAAGCACCTTGAAGTTTTTCGCCTTTTGTCACATTACAGCCACAAACGTCAATGTGTTGCTCTGGAATTGAATGTGAAAAGAGCATGCTGGGCATTTGTATTCACCATGAATCAATGCTTTCCAGGATTAAGGATCCCACATACTCGAGCATACTGTGGCGTATTCTGTTGGCGGTGTTGACTGTCCACGGATGGTTGACATGTTATAGTCGAGCGAACCAATTATGTACATCAGTTTCTTGTGACAAATTCCTTCATTTCCCACAATCCCCATGGATATTAGTTAGCTTGATGAGCTGACTGGGTGTTCAGCCCCGTTTTTTCTCCACCAGGGCAGCCAGTGCAAAACTGTTAGTGCACCACAAAGTGGCAGCCTGGCTTGTTACTGTTTGCGCCGACTCTCAGTCTTATCAGCTTATTGTTGCATAGTTCAATGTGACCACTGTTTCACACTGAGCAGCTTCCTGTGTGACACCACATACGTAGATGTGTCTGATGGACATCTCCATTGAGTCAGCAGAGTGAAGTATGCCCGTGTATTTGGGTGCCTTTTGCTGAAATTTGGAGCACCAAGGCATTTAGGGCATGTCTCTACAAGCTTTGCTCAGGCAGAAACTAACATCTTAGACAATTTTTCTTTGCAAAATAGCTCAAGCTCAGTCAAGACGATTAGCAAACAGGAGTTTGGAAGACCTGCCAAAGATTTTTTGTTGAATTTAATTCTTGATTTTTTTGGAATGTGAATCCTGAACAGAGGTTCAAGTCTTTACCAATCTTCTCAATGCTTCTGGTCCTGTGTTGGCTTTTCTTTAGGGATCTAAAGAAACCAGAATGCTATCATTGCATTCTGGCTTTAAACCAGAATGCAATGATAGCATTCCCTCCACTTCACTACAAAATAACCTGGTCTGTCACATAAATTCCTAATAAGACATCAGAGTTTCTAATTGTAATGCACAACGGAGTATTACTGTCATACTAAGAAATTTTTTTTAAAATGAAATTATGAGAATAAAATCAAAATAATGCAAGAATGACTTTATTCTAAAATTATTATTATTATTATTATTATTATTATTATTATTATTATTATTATTATTATTATTCTCGTAATACTACAACTTACTTTTTTCTTAGCCTAGCTCTAATGCTCCATTGTATTAATGTCACAAAAGGCGTAAACATTTTTCAGAAGTATTAATACTTTCACATGGCACTGTACTGTGTGGAGCCAAATACACGAATCAGTAGTAGTCGATTTCTGTGACAAGATATTATTGTTTGTACTTAATTCCTTTGTTTAGTAGGCTTAGCAAATGAAACTCAACAAATAGTATGTTTTGTTTTTGTGTGTGATGGAAACAAGACCCTGCCCAGTTGTGGAGCCATAAGTGTCATCTGTCATTTCACTGCTTCATGTCAAACTAGAGCCTGGTTTGTACAGAAAACCCCCCTGAATATTCTTGTTTTTATTATATCTCACTGTACTGTGCTGTTTCCCTACAGTGATGGTAGAAAACCTGGTGAAAACTGCTTTGTGGTCTCAGTGGGTCAGTATTGCCATGTGCTCTGTGTGTATAAAATGTTTTGGGAGGAGCTTAAAAATGAACTAGTGAAGTAATATGGCTAAATTCAGATGGTGTGTGGGGAGATGTAACAGCAGTTACGTTTTTGCTTGTTCATGTTGAGCAGGTTAAGATTTCTAGTTTTACTCTTTTGATTTAAAATATATATAAAAAAACACATGTCAAAGCTCCTTCAATGAGACTAATTACACACAGAAACTATGCACCTAAAACACAACAGCAGCTGGAACCGGATGTGAACCTAGCTAGCACGACTCGAATTCATCCATGACTCAATTACTGATCTTTATTCATTTACCTTCAGCAAGACAATCAGTTTCAGTAAAGTCCTTCTAATGGTCTCAGCAATATTTTTAGAACACTAAATAAAATTTTTAAACACAACACACACACACACCCCACTAATTTTTCACTTGGAGATCAGATTTTTATAAATCATGTCAGATTGTGTATCATCCCCTCCCCCCGTGGGTCCGGGTGAAGCATTTCACAGCCCGATGAGGTGGCTGGGGTTGAATAAGGAAAAATACCTGCTTGAGGTAAGATTTGTAGGATCTAGCTTGGCCCTGAACCTGGACAATCTCCACCGACAGACAGAACATATCTCAAACGCTGCTCAATAAGTCTTGTATTTGGTGATGAAATGAACTAGGAAATGTTTTCCTGACGTGAAAAATGAAACAAAAGGAGAATTAAATACATAACAAAACTGACACTCATGCTTTGATCAGATCTGTGAATCTCAATTAGACCTTAGTCGTTTTCTGTCTTTAACTTTCATTTATACGACATTGGCATGTACATGTGGCAGTACGGAAATCACCTAAACTAATAGACCTTTTCAGTTCTAATTAAAACAAGTTGATTCTGCACATTTTAATACATTGGATGCTTCCTCATGGCTTGTTAGAAGCTGGATTGTGGAAAATTTGGAAAACTTTTGTAATTGTGAAGGGATTTATAATATTCTTGGTAAACATGTCCTGCACTCAATGTTAGCATGGTGTGATGGTGATGCTCCCAAATATCTCAGTTAGCTCCACTTCTTGGTGTAATCCTGTTCCTCTAAATGAAAACAAGTTAGCCAAAAGCTAGCAAAGGTGTCGCGTTTAATAAAGGTTGTTTCCATCATCCTGTTTCACTATACATGGGAGACACCTGGTCCTCCACCAGTAGTTTCAGCTTAGCACTGACATTTTTATACTTGAAGAGGCTTCAATATTTAATCAAGTTAGCAGTTACAGGGTTTTATATATTGTTAGCTAACATTTAAGGTTTCATCTCTGCAGAATCCACCACATACTCCCATTTTCCTTCCATGTCAATCAGGCCTGTCCATAATGAGAGAAATTATTGTTGGCATCCAAGTAGCAAAGGATGGACAGTAGAGTGTGGTGCTATACTTAATGGAGTGGAGAGACCGTGGTTTGGTTGTTGAGTTAATCCTATTAGCTGTAACGAGACGGAGAGTATGACCCAGTTAGCAGCCATTCCCTCAAAGCATTGGTAACACCTACCAACACCTGTACACCTGGTTGTGGAGGAGCTGATGTTGTTGTCCAGGCATGTGACCAGTGTGGCAAGTCTTGCTTCAAATATCCTACACAAACGAGTCACACCAGTGCTGCAAACAGGACCCACGTACTTCCGAAGCTCTCCAAAAACTACAACTCTAAAATTATTAATGCGTTACTGAAGACCATGCAGATTTCAACCTAACTGCAACACATTCATCCAGTGTTTAAGGGGGTGCTGGTAAGAGACCGATTAGTATTTGAGCTAAATGAAGATTGATACCACTCTCATGTTGCTGTGCTAACCACGGCTACACTTTTTGAAACAGTCACTTTCTAAAATGATCTGTGTGTTTTCAGATCAAATTGAGTATGAAATGCTTACCTCATAAGAGAAAAGGACAAATTTCCAACTTCTAGAAACATAGATTTTAATGTATTGTTAAATCAAATATTGACACCAAAATAACATATCCACAAGAAAATGATGTATTAGTGTAATTTTTGTGTTTGTGCTACCCAAAGATGGGGAACTGGGATTAAATGTAGTCTAATTAGTGCAAGCAGGTTTTAAAAATCACAGATGATAATCAAGGTAATCTTTCTGCTTGTTGGCAAATTTCACATCAAATGAACAGGACTGATGAGGCAAACAAAGGAAAGTTCATTTGGGCTGAACAACACAACTCACATGTGAAATTATAAATGCACATTTATTCACCAACAATAAAAAGGACAGAAAGCCAATGGTAATTACTAGCAGACAGTAAATGCAATAAAAATGCAACACCAGATGTTGCCGTATTTGGCCGTATTTATTACTTAGTAGATTCTGAAGGTTATTTGTTAATATCAAACTAAAGGGGGAAAAAGTATTTAAAAAAAATGAAGACTTGTTTTTCTAAACTGCGAAACTAAACTGGTCTCAAAGGACGTTTTTTAATTTATCCATCATTCTAAGTCTATTTTGGTTTATATAGTGTTAAACATAAGAACCTTAGTACAGAGCTGTGATAGTAACGGACAGACTGCTTTATTACTACTTGCTTTTTGACATGTTGACAAAATTTGTGGCATGAGATTCACAGAGTTGCCATATTTACCACGCTTTGGCGTCCCTGCTGCAAAATTTGCACAAGTAGTGCTCAGTAGTAACCATCTGTCGCAGGAATGACCCAATAATTTTACTGCTTAACCTCATGCTACGCTGTTCAAACCCTCTGTTTGTGTTAATGAAGACACGTTAACCAGAATGTTGAATTGCCCCAACTTGAGGGAGACCCTGCAACATTAGGATGTCTGGAAAACCACGTTCGTTCCTGTTTCTCAAAAATAGAATGTCAATTTATTTATGTAGCACATCAAAACAACAGATGTTGACCATTAAATGAAGCAAGATAACAATAAGAACAAAAATTATCTATAGTTAAAAGTAAGGTTAAAACAAAAAACAAATATACTTCATTATGTCATCATAAGTGAAATTCAAACTCTGTTTTAATCAAACACCAAAGAATAAAAATGGGTCTTGAGCAAAGATTTAAAAATCTCAACAGTTTCAGCTGTTCACCGCAAATTGCAAAAATCTGATCAGAAAACAGAATTACAGACAAATGACTAGCAAAATGAAATAATATTGACAATACAAGTTGCTGTGAAAAAAATGACATTGATACTAAAGAATAATTAGAAAAAATTGTATGTGTGATAGAAATTAATTAAAAGAGGGAAAGCTTTCCTCGTGTCACCACATCCTCCGAGACTCAGTGTCCGACAACCTGATAAAATCAGGAAGGTCTAAGAGTGATGAGGATTAAGACTGCGTTGAAGCAGGATTTATCTGCCATATTACATCTTATATGATTACATTTAACAATCAATAATAAGGATTTACATCTAAGCCCAGAAACAATACCGCCTAAGAGGGAAGATAAACAAGAGATTTTTTTTTCTCTGTGTTCGGCAGCACTGAGAGATGAACGCTGCAGTTCAGAGCAAGCACATGCAAACAGGCAATACAAAGGCTAATCAAGCAGAAATCTTATGTAATATGACAAAAAAGGACAGATGCAAAACAAAAAAAAACCTCTGCAAATACAGAAACAGCATTAAACTTCCTTGTAAACAACCCTGACAAACAGAAAAATTAAATGTGAAGCAGAAGCTGCTCGGCATCGTGTGTCCAGCGTTAGCATGATATACACTTTCTTCTTTACAAAAAAAAAAAAAATCCTATTTCAGAGACTTCATTGACTGTGATTATCTCCAGAAAAAGTATAATTTTGCAAAGTCAAGTTTTCTGAAAGTCGGCAACAAATCATGTGTCTTTTGCAAAACGATTTGTGAGTTTTCACTCAGCAAGAAAAACAGATTTTTAACTTGCATAAAAAGATTTAAAAAAAATAAATAAAAAAACAATATTGGAACATATTAAGCTGTTATTTTCTAACCCAAAACAAACAATTTTTAATAGCTCATTGTCTAATCAGGAAGGTTATGCAACCAGTCATAGCTGAAATTTGATAATAAATTAACTCCACCACTACATGGTATTTCTACACGGATACAAACATTATTGTCTGAAGACATGATTGATTTATGATACATGGCTGTGTGGAATTCTCATGTTATAATAACCTTCAATAAAATTCTGGTACAGAATTCAGGGAGAAGTTCTTCTGCGCCATCCTGTAAACCCAGCATGGCCCCTCAGCCGCCTGCTGCCAGAGGGACTTTGAACGCGGATATTCAGAACCCGTAGAAATCGTCTAGTAGGAAGGCATCGCGTTCTCTTTGCCCTCAAACACTTGGCATTTAGAGAGATCCAATCAGCAGAGTAAACATGTAACCAATGAAGGGGGTGGTTTGTTTATTAAATACAATCCTACTGTATTTAATCTAAATTAATTTAAACCAACATGTAAAACATGATCTCCAACTAAGCAATAATTATTCCTACTGCTGATTTTTTACAATTTGAATAAGTTACAAAACAATTTATTTAATTTTGCTTCAGACTTAAGCTGATACATTGACTAAACACTAACTAGAATAGTTTTTAACTTATGAATGCTCAGAATATTACACATTTTTCTTTTTATACAAAAATACAAGTATAACAATCTGATGTCTGGCTCAAGTAGCTAACTTCAATCAAGTCAAGTGCTTGTCAGAAATTCTACTTGTCCATTGTATTTTAAATAGTATTAAATTTAAAGTAAACCACAAAGCAGCAAGTTGGACTGTAGCATCGGCTGGAGATATTCAAAACAATTTGTGCCAAAACAAATGTCTAAAAGGTGGTTCAGGAAATTGAAATTGTCATTATAACTCAGCTTAAATCTGGCCAACGGCAATATAAGATATTTCTCATCTGTGATTGAAATACATTTTTAACCATAAAACCCTACTAGCTACTAGCTGCTACTAGCTTAGAGCAATGTTAACATCAGTGCTTTAAATTCTCAAGCAGACTTTTAAAAATTGTTCTTGCTGACTAAGAAGTGGTATCGATACTTCCCCCAACATGTATTGTGTATTATATTGGGTAATTGAAGCAGGACAATTACTCGATTGTCCTGTTATAGAAATTAAGTTAACATTAGCTTGATTTGAATGAGCTAATAATGTTTGTGTTAAAGCTATGGTATGTAACTTTTATTAACACATTTTTAAACCATATTTGTTAAAACTGTCACCATGTCCTGATAGTACAATATGAAACAGATAATCTGTCAAAAAGAAAAAATCAAGCTCCTCCACCTCCTCCTGGTGCTAGTTCTCCATCTGAAGAAATGCACCACTCACAGTCAAAAACAGCCTATCAGAGCCAGGAGGAGGGTCTTAGCGTTGTCAGTCAACCTCAAGTACATGCTGTTAAATGTGCTAATGTTGAAGAAACAAATTACCATTCCAAGAAAATTGTTTTTGTCCCCCTTCTTTGGTGGCCATGCTAGCGGGGAGAAGCTTTAGTGTAGCAGATAGCTAAGGGGGAGGCTGACTGACATAAGACCCTCCTTCTGGCTCTGATTGGTTGTTTCTGACAAAGTTGTTTACTTCTATAGTTAGCACTGTGAGAAGGCAGAGGTGTTCAGTTTTTCCACTTATGATCTATCTCATACTTTACTGTTACGGCATAGTGACATTTGTAAAACACTTTTTTTTTATTTTAATTTTTATTTTTTTAATAAAAGTTACTCCAGCTTTAAAATGTAATTTCACACAGTTCCCATCAGCAAACATGATTCACCATATTAAATCAAGGTTCTGGTTTGCTGGATATAGTTAGATGAAACACCACATTGTTTTCATGTAATTAGCCTTTTACTGACACGTGGTGAGATGTGAGCGATGACCTCATTCTCTCTGAACGATCTGTGTGTCTCGATTGCTTTGGCAGCTCAGACCGGCTGTACATGTAGCTGTTGCCAGCTCGTCAAAGTGGCTGGCAGGCTTTGGTTTTCAAACCGAGTTGAGGCTGTGACTCCAGTGCAGTAGTTCAGTGCCTATACTAAATGTGAGGTTGTGCCTCGACTATGAATTCTGTTCTCTAATAAACTATTTTGACTCGTCGTCTGATTCCATATGTTGCATGTACCTTTTTTTTTTTTTCTGTCCAACCCTGTGCATTGATCACGACTTCCTCTGGGCCTGTTCCATACGTGACTGTCTCTGAAGAGGAGTAAGAGTCTGGTGCTGTCGTCAGGGGGGAAAATGCCATCTGATCCATTATAGATGAAGCTGACATCAAAACCCACTTCAAATGCGCTGCATGGATGAAGCGCTCCTATAGAGTGTGAAGAAAGGATCCGAAGCACGTTTCTTCTTTCACAGTGGGAGGAACTGGATGTGTGACTCCATGGTCAGCTGCTTCTCCAAATGAGACTTCTCTCGTCTTCAAACTCTCAGGGGATCCACCTGTCACATTGAATATGTGTCATATTAAATACCACCTGCAGTCATCAGGAAGCAGCCGCTGACTGTATGGTGCTACGAGGGAGATAATGCGCTGCTTCCTGCATCATTAGAAAGCTTTTTAGTCTCTTAACAGCATCTAATTGGCTGCACAGTAATTAGAACAAGCATCGCTTTGTTGTCAAAGCTAAAGTTTGGCTGAAGATGAAGGCTTGTGCAAAATATGTTTACTTTGAGGGAATAGGGAGGTAATATTAAACGGTTTATGAATAAAGTTGCACGGCTTGATGAGCTCTACCTTTTATAAATAGTAATTTATCACTAAAACAAGGCTGACTTTTTATAATAAGCCTCTGTTTTTATTAGAATGACATCAAAGTTGGACTTTTCAAGCATTAACGTTGATCAATGAATTAATTAAGGAAGAAATCCTGTAAAAGAAAATCCATTGAGAAGGATTTCTTTGGTAGAATTTCACCCGGTTCAGTCAGCGGATGGAAGAAGCTGTGAACAATGATGTTGATTGATTTGTTTTTAAATTGTAGTCTGCCTATGGTTGTAGTTTGGCAATGGCAGCAACGGAAGTGAACGAAGCTATTCAGTCTTCATTCACTGAATGAAGAAAGAATCCGAAGCACGACTAAATGTCGACATTTAGTCATGCTTCTAAATACCTACTTAACATAGAAATCCACCTCATTCGGATCTGAATGAAACAGCTATTGAAAAACATGACTTCTTTCAAAATTGGATGTGTTTCCATTCATCAACCACCAAAAGGTCATTTTTACCGTAACGCCCAGGAGCAGTGGCTCACAAAGCTCATGAAGTTGTACATTTCCTGTAGTTTGTTCACATCAAGGCTGGTCTATAGTCACACCATGAAGCAAACCACACCAGAGTTAGTTTTGGAAAGACCACCTCAAAAAGTAGATCTTGGTCTGGTAGTTTGGTCCACTCCAGAGTTCGGAAAAGAAAAAGATAAAGGAAAAGGAAAAAGTCTGGACCAACAGAGGAAACTAACTGTGGTCCATTTCAAGTGGACTAAAAGCGGCAGGTGTGAACACATCCTAATTCATCCTAAAATTTGCTTGCATTGGAATTAAAGTCAAAGAAGTGTAAAATAAGATTGTTAAACTTTCCCGCATTAACAGTCGGGAATTAATTTGAGTAAGGGAATGACTCCGATGAATGGAACTCGGACACTCACAACTTTTTATGATTCATCACAATTAAGAGCAAGTGTCCGCTGCCTTACACGAGCTCTGATCAGATGTAACATCCCGGTGTACAGCGTCGACTCCTGTTAATTAGTGATCAGAGATTTATGGCCGTCCAATCACCATCCTCACCCTGCTCCCTGGTGTCTGCTCCAACACTGATCTATAATTAGTGTTATTCCATTAATGTCGCAATGATAAACATGTTGCTGAAGCTGCTTATTAACATCTCAGCAGGGAATCAGAAGAGGGAAAATGCAGGAAAAGATAAGGTGGGACCGAGGCTGGATAGGAGTTTAGGTTACAGCTAACAATGTGATATTAAAAAAAAGCATGGCTGTGGCGTCTTTTGTCTGGTTCCTGTTTTTTTTTTTTTTTTTTTTAAAGCCTCATAGACAGGAATAATGAGGGTTCTTTCTCGTGGGATGCATGAGCACTGACTTCTGTTGCTGTCTGGCCACGGTACCCTTATTATTTTCACCCGGGCTTAAAAATAAAGTTAAGAAAAGGCTGGAAAAAGCAGTTGGAAATCATGACTGTGGGTCTGATGAGCATGTTGGCGTTGTGTGAAATTCTTTCATCCAAAACATGCTGTTATTCTTTTCTTGCAACCCACGACATCATGAGGTTATTTATAACCTCTCTGTGATGAAGAGCCTGACTGCTTTGTTTTCCTCAATCGACTCATATGAACATGAAACTGCCATGGATCACATACCAGATAATCAGCACAAGGAAACATGTAGGTGGACTCATTTGGTATTTTTCTGCATAAAGAACCTAATGTACATTGTTAAAAATAAAATATATGATCCCTAAAAATTTATTTTGATGATTAAATGGAGAAAAATAATTTCCCCATAAACCTAACAACTACTTGTTTCTCTCGATAAAGTCTCCAGTTATCATTTGTGGTTCATTTTTTACATCCCTGTGTGTCGATGTTTCATCTCTCCTCCTGCATTCTCTCTCTGAGCTGCATCCACTTACCTCTGATTCGCTCCTCTAGTTGAAATGAGCTAAATGTCGTTCTGATTTTTCTTTACATTTTTCTTAGCCTCCACAAATATGTCTTACTTTGTGTTTGTCTGACAAACTTTCTACAATCTGACAACAAACAAAAAGAAAGTTTGTTGGACAGGCTAAAGCAGGCCTCAACATGTCCAAGAGCAGATGAAAAGAAAATTTAAAAATGTAAATAAAACAAGAGTGAATGAAATGTGAATTGTTAGGAATATGAATAACTGGAGAAAATTGCAAATTTTCAGTCACTTATGAAGTTTTGATGTTTAGACTGATATTTTCATTCATGTTTATTTTGAACATCTCTCTATTGCTTATTTCCTTATATATTACCATTTTAGTTTCCCCCTTGTTCTTTGTCCTACTGCCTGCCAGCTTTCTACCTTTCCCAGCTGTTTTCTACTGGTTAAATATTTAGCTTCAAATATTTAGTTTGAAAGCTAGCAAACTAAATATTTGAAGCTAAAAATTTAAATTCACTTGTCCACTTATTAGCAAATATGTTTGTATAATGAAGCCCTAGGCGTAAATTCAACCTGTAAGACTCTTCCGGCATCACCTATCACCACGCCTTCACCCCAGCCAACCAGGACGCACCACCGCTCCCCCTTGATCCAATCAACTGGCTATAGCTCCTTCAAAAGGCGAAGCAACCTCAGATCCACCCACTTCAGTTGTGCTTCAACCCACCTCCTCCCCGTTTCCACCATCAGCCTCCCGGATGCCTCCAGGTCCCCTCAAGACTCCTCTCTCCAAGCTCCGCTCCACCACCAGTGACCGGGCCCGGAGGAAGACCTACCTGAGCTTCGTTCGAGCCGATCATTCAAGCTCGCTGCGATTCTCAGCACGCACGTCTTCCGCCAGTGTCTGAGCACCAGTCCAATAAAATTGTCTAATTTCTGTTTCTCTCTCTGTGTGAGTCTCTACAGTTTGAATTATCTAAGTATTTAGCTATATCAACTTAGTATTTAGCTTCAAACTTGTTAGCTCAAACTAATGATTTAGCTTACTAGCTCCAAATTAAGCTTTAAGCTAAATATTATCACTTTCCAACAATAAATACCCAAAGTAATTTTCTTTCCCCCAATATTAGTTTTGTTAAAAAAAGAGACTTAGGTCATGATTTTAGGAAAATGAAGATATGTATCTAGCAAGCTAAAACCACAAACTAAACTTAAGTTTGTGTATTAAATTTATTTTGAAACAGTGACATTTATAATTAATGAATAACATGGCGGAAATATGACTTTGTAAAATTAACTTCAATTTTTCTCTCTCTGGGCTAAATAACTCAATTATCTATGCTAATTTTTGACTGTGTAACTTTGTAACATCATAACATTAAAAATGTATGCATCTTTACCACAGAAACGGCATTTAATTGCCCATTCTTTAACAAAAAATAGTATTTAGAGCTTTGCAGTAAGGATGATTGATCTCCAAGAGCAACAGTTTGTGCCAAGGCTGTTTATATTTCTAGTTCTGTGTTTACTGACATGAATCAGATTGTAAACAGCTCACAAATGCATAAACAAACGCAGAGAAGTGATAAAACAAAAAGAAGCATCTTTAGGTGTAATGATCAGAGCAGGTAGAGTCAGAGCCGCCGCCCTCCTCCACCTGGACCAGCATATCTGACCAGGACAGGCAACATGATCTGAAACCGCGCAGATGCTGCAGGAACAAATCACACACACGCACGCTCTGGATTCGCTTTGTGGATGTGTGTGGTGAGCTTGAAGCTCTCCCCCCCCCCTGCTTTGCAACCCAGAGATGACTAATAAAGGAGCCCCGCAGAGCAGAGGATGTTCATTTCTAGAAGCAGCGAGCACAGGCTGTGCTCCGATCGTCTGCCGATGGCATTTTGATCGGGAGGATTCTCTTAATTCACCATCCCAAATTAGCTTTTGGTGTCTGGGATTTATTTTCTCATTCTGCGTTTACCGAGGCTGACATCAGGCCCGGGGAATTAAGTGCGGAAAGAGGATTTTTGGTGAAATTGGGTGGTCTTGTTTTCTGTACTAAACATAAATATGTTTAGCAATGCCACATATAGGCACCACTTCAGAAACAGAAACAAAACCGATTTAACACGAAAAGAAAAACGTTTTTAAATACTTAGGTTCATTATATTCATTTGTTCATTTGTATTTCTGAGGTGACTATTTTTGCGTTAGCACTATTTTTATGTTAATTAGATCTCAGTACGCTGAAGTTTGTTCAATCCCAATCAGATGTCCTTGTCTGCCATCTATTGGTGAACATATGTCGGTACACAGGCTAAAGCTGCAAACCCATTCAAAAAATTTTAATATTATTGAAAAGGCCAATTATTTCAGGAATTTTATCACTTAGTGAAACACATTACATACATTAATTACACATAAATGGATGCCTGAAAACCTTTATTTCTATTATGGCGATTTTTCCACTTATAGCCAATGAAAACATGACATTTAAAACTAGAAGTTTTCATCAGAGAAATGATAAATAAAGGAAAACTTTAAAAAAACAACAACAGAAATGTGGACCTATTGAAACATACGTTTAATACCTGCTTAGAGGTTATTTGTAAAAGGTACATTTATTCTGACAAATGAGACTTAGACATGTATTCTAATTTATTGAATATGACTATGGAGCAAGAGTTAAGATTAAAATCCATAAAGTATATATAATATATAAGATTTAGTTAGGTTATTTCAGATACATATTCTTTGATTATTATTACAAAAGTAATCATTCTTTTTATAAAAAAAACACAGCACAATTTAGGAGTATACTACATAAGTGAAATAATGCATTTTTTTTTATTTTAAATTAATGTGTGCAATAATCTCTGGCAGTCTTGGAGGATAACCAAGAAACTGTGTCATTCTGGGTGAACTCAGAGTTTGACTTTCTGCTCCTCCTCAAAAGGAATCACTTGAACTGTTCAGAGATCTGATGCGGAGGTCTTCCCATACTTTAGAGCTTTTCTGGAGATGTTTATGGGCAGAATTATCCAGTTGTGCCTTTAAGCCTTGGATTAGAATCACAGTTTTGGGTCTTTTTGCACAGATTTTTTATCATGTTCTCCTTCAGCTTGTGTGGGTTTTCCAGCTTCCTCTCACATTCCAAAAATATTAATACTGGTATAATTAAGTGCTGACAGTTCTAGTGCTCAGATCTTACTATCCAGTGGTCTGACTAATATTCAATAAGATTGACCATGTGTGCTTGTCTTTGTGTTTGCTGGCGACTTGTTAAAGTGATCACTGGAGATGCTCCAGTGATGAACACCTAAAGTGACATATTTGTATCATACCTGAATTTTTATGTTTTTTGAGTTGTAATATTTTTTAGAACACTTTTATGAAGATTTTCAAGTAAATGTACATCAAAAGACACAAAGACATAAAAACATGTTTTTTACATATTGCTTAAAGCTGTCACCATGTTGTGACATTACAACATGAGACGGATAAGTCCTCCACCTCCTGGGTGACCTGAAGAAATGGACCACGTAAAACCAAAAGCAACCAATCAGAGCCAGGAGGAGGGTCATGGAGGGTGATTGACAGTGCTAAGACTCCCAGCCCCAGCTCCAGACGAAAAAGAAGGGGGGAGGGGAATCAACTTTTTGGGGGCAAAATGAATCGTAGCTGAACATAGATAACAACATCAGTCATCTACCAGCTACTTCTTAACAAGCTTAAGGTGCTGTATTGATATTAGGTAGCTAGTCATCTTTTAGCTAACACTACCTGTATCCAACAGCTTTACTCAACTCAGTCGGTTATTTTGGGGAAAAACTGTGAAAAGTTCTTTGCGTTTTGCTGGTTTGCTGCCGTGATTCTAACACACCTGAGTAGCTCTGCACAGCAGCAGCAGGTCTCCTTCACTGCTGCACAGGTGTAAACCCAGCGCGAGCGTTTAAAGGCGGCTCAGAAAAATAGTACGACATGTTAGCAACGGCTGCGACAGACTGGCGACCTGTCCAGGATGTACCCCGCCTCTCGCCCGGAACGTTAGCTGGAGATAGGCACCAGCACCCCTCCCGACCCCACTGAGGGACAAGGGTGTTCAGAAAATGGATGGATGGATGGATGTTAGCAACGGATTAAACAGTTTTAACTGCTGATAAAAGTGACAGAGGACACAGATACAGGAAGTGCGGAAGCCCCTATTGTATCAAATTGACAGAGGAATAACAGAGAGTTGGCCACTTGTGGTTGGACATAGTATGAGCCAAAGCTCCTGGGGTATAAACACTTTTAGAAGGTCCTGCGCTTTTCTTTTGCATGAGGGCATACAGCGTTCATGTTTTTTTTTTTTTTTTTTTTTTTATCCCTGGGTTTCCCCCCCCCCCCCCGCAATGGACCAGCCCCCCCATTCTAGGGCGGCACC